>NC_072740.1:100221651-100388279 GCF_026930045.1 Uloborus diversus | reverse complement strand
TTTGTCGCCAAGTTGGCGACAAAACTTGGCGACCAAAAGACTCGCGATATATCGCCAAGTGTCCGCCAAATTATAACACCACTTGAGTTTACATCGAAATTAATAACGATTTCTCCCCAAAAAGGGGCAAAAGACCCCTTTTGGAGCATCCAAATGCAACCAAAAAGGAAAGTGCACAACTAGACCCTACTAGGAGTCTATGTACCAAACTTTAACTTTCTAGGACATTCCGTTCTTGAGTTATACGACATACATACACACATACAGACATCATGAGAAAACTCGTTGTAATTAACTCGAGGATCGTCAAAATACACATTTCGGGTGTCTGTACGTTCCTAAGCACATATCCACCTGTGGTCGAGTTGAAAAAAAAACTCAACATTCATTTGGGGGTGAGCAAAATGGAAATTGTTGATTTTTGGGTGTACAATACTTCCTTTTTTGTAAAAGGAAGTAAAAAAATCACAAACCCTGCTCTATAGTGAATTCAGTGAGAACTGATAGAGGAAGTAAACAAAGCAATGTGACACTTGGTGATACTGTTGTCTGATTAGCGATGGGATAATGCACCAAACATATAAGTGAAATGTTCCTTAGAAGAATCGCCAATCCAATGAGTAATTCACGAGAGTGGCATATGTTGGTGCCATACAGAAACTTTGTTTTTTTCCTCTATCAATTCTCCCTGAAGGAACTATGAATATGGTTATTATTCACACAGAGCAGACTTAAACTTTGTATTTGACTAAGGAACACACACACAAATATATCTATATATATTTATATATATATATTTAGATTCAAGAATATTATTGAATTTCACAAAATAATGACAAGAAATATCCTCAGCAGACCTCTGTTACTTGCATCATACAGCATTAAATTATGTAAAAGGCTAGTTCTCAAAATGTGGGAATAAAAAGTTAATTCTGAGCAATTTTTAAATTTTTGAAATTTGACATCAATTTTGTTTTTATTGCATAGTATGTACACCTAGAACATCATCAGGGGTCTGTCCAGGATTTTTCATAGGGTCTGTTTTTTGTGAAAAATCAAATAATTTTGTGAAAAGTGATTTAATTTTGTGAAAAATCAAATAATTTTGTGAAAAAAAAATCATTAAAACGAAATTTTAGAATTTAGAGAGGGCACAAGCTGCATCATTTAAACTTAAAGTGGAGTGTTTTCCTCTTCTATGTTGAGAATATCATTCTGGAGTGTTTTTCTAGTATTTGGTGGGGGGGGAGCGGCATCGCTCTCTCAAGTAGCAATATTTATCTACCATTCTACATTATGTTAAATTATACTAGAAATATTTCTGTACAGTATCTAAAATAATTGTAACAAAAATAAAATAAAATTCAACGCTGTGTTTATCATAAGTTGTGAGGTGAAATGTAGACAAGGGTTCAGCATTTAACTTTTTAACTTAACACACTCTTAAAAAGCACAGAATTTCTCTTAAAACTTATAAATTCCGTGATTTTAACAAAAATAAAAAGATATTTCATTTTTTTACCTCTTCACTAAACATACTAAGCATCAAAAATTCAAAAAAAACGGATTCCCATAGCAGATGCAAAGAGATCGCAATTCTCAAAGCGAAAGCAGGCTCGGACTGGCCCGCCTGCCAACCTGCCCGAGGGCAGGTGCGCCCTCCTTACTATTTAAGATAAAATGCAATGCAAACGCCTTCGCTGAAAAAAAAAAAAAAAAACTTGTCTTACAAATTCAAAGCAAAATTTTTCTAATTGATTCGAAAGCTCTCATACCCTCACCTCATTTTGAAGCTTCGAAAATTTTCCTCCGAGCTTACTTTTTTTAATGTTATCAAAAAAGTCACCGAGACGATGAATGTAATCGTCAAAAATTTTACGTTTTTTGAGTTTCAATTTCGAAAAATTGCCGGGAAAAGTTCCCTCTATCCCATCTCTTCCCTTCCCGTAATGTTTCCAAACATGACCAACAATAGCGTTTTTAAAACTCCTATTTCAAAAAAAGAAAAGGGAGAAACCTTCGAATCTTCAATCAAAAAGACTTTCTGGAACTTTGATTTCGAAAATATTCTGGAAGAAAGTTTCGAATCTCATTCTTTTCCCTAACGTCATTAAAGATGAACGGCAATAGCGTTTTAGGATTAGAATTTAAAAAAAAAAATCGTGGAGATGAGGCCCTAGACCTTCTCTCTGTATCTTCTAACATCATCGAAGTTAGTGTATAAAACTGCATTTTTGAACTACATGAACAAGTTTATTATTGCTGGAAGAGTCGGTAGTGGTTGCTGTTTGAATACAGTTGTCAAGGCGTTTGTCAGTGAGTTTTTCTACACTTATTTTTAATGAATTTCATAGTAGAAAAATTGAATTTCATATAGAAATGTAGCAGTGCATTTTATAACATAATGACCAAGTGACATTAATGTCGCCTAGTGAAAAAAATATCACTCAGAAGATGAGAAATCAAACCACTGGTCAGCTTAAGAAATTCCGAATATACTTATTCACTATTTTTTGTAAATTGCCGTTTTTGGCACTTTATTCAAAAAACTAGTGACAGTCCCTGAAGCTTATGTCTTCGCCTAAAAGTTAACAAAGATGGGCTACAGTCAAGTTTTTACAATTTCAATTCCGAAAAATTTTAGTGGGAAGTCCGCAAAATCTCTCCTCTTCCAAGTATCAACAAAAATCATCTAAAATTGTGTTAAAACTTCTTTGTAAAAACATTTTTGGGGACGGAGAGTTCTGAATCCCATTCCTCCTCAACGTCATCAAAGATGGTCCTTTCAGCTGCGTTTTTTGAACCTATGTTCCGAAAATTTTCTGAATTGTTCCGAAAAAGGGGATGAACTCTCAAACCGTCTAAGACTATCTAAAATTTAGTTTTTGGAGATTTAATGTCAAGAAGTTATTGTGGAAATAAGGATACTGAAAATCTTTCTTTGACATTACCGAAGATGGCAATTAATCGTGTTTTAAAAGACTTCAATTTCATCAAAACTCCAAAGAGGCTCCAGTTTTGCTAGTATTGGCCACTTTTGACGACGTTAAGGAAAAAGGTTCGAATCTGCCTCCCGAAAACATTTTCGGAATTGAAGTTTCAAAAAGGGAATTTCAGACGATCTTTGGTGATGTTAGGTGGAGTTTGGAGGGCTACTACCGAGCAATTTGAAAAATTTAAATCTTGAAAAAGTGATTGCAGACATCTCAGGTTGTGTTATTTGGGGAAGGAATGGATTCAATAACTTTTTTCTGATAATGTTTCGAAACTTAAGTTCGAAAAAAAGCACAATTTTAGACGACCTTCAATCATGTTAAAGGGAGGGTTTTTTCAAATCATTCCCCGAAATTACTTTGAAATCGAAGTTTTAAAACGTAATTTTAGAATACGTCTTTCGATGGAAAAGGAAAGAAATAGATTCGGGGACCTGATTGGATAGATCTCTATATTTTAGTTGTGTTAGATAAAAATGATGCGGCAGTCCCCCCCCCCCCCCCCCCAAAGCAAACATAAATTAGATAAGTAGTTTGACGTAAGTTAAAAATTCATCCACCCCTCCTTGAACAATTTCTGGATCCGCCCTTGCTTACAAGAAAAAACAAGTACAGTAAAACCTGTAAAGTTGACCACCTTTGTAAGTTGACCACCTGTCTATGTTGACCGCTTTTGTCAGGAACGGAATTTATCCTATCTTATATAATGAAGGAAAACCTCTGTAACTTGACCACCTCTCTATCTTGTCCACCTGTCTATCTTGACCACTTATGTACACCAAATTTGGTTTGGAGTAGTGTAAAAAACCCTTTGTAAGTTGATCACTTGGTTTATTTTTTAAAACTTCATGTAGCAAATTATTTTATTTTATGTTATTTCTTTTATAGCTAGCTTTCTAAGAATATTTTTGATGCCAGACCAGCATTTTACCAACTTAATAAAACAGCAGCATGACTAAACCTCCTTGTGAGTTTAACCACATGGGAAAACTACTTAAAGAACCCTTTTATTCTCCGAACTTGTTTTTCTTTTCTTCTATTTGAGATTGCCTTTTGTGTGCCTATTTGAGATTGTACTCTCTGTTCAATGAAAACATGTGTCAGTAGAAAAGTACGAAGTATTTTTTTTCCAGTTGCAATATTTTGTGGCAACACTGGAATTGTGCTAAAGAGTAAAGTTACTTTCATTCTTGCATTGCAGTATTTCTGGTGCAAGGGATTAAGAGATAGGACATTTTCATTTTCAACTGCCTTTTTGAACTATGAGACTTCATCATGTTTTTCTTTTTATTATAGTTTTGGCTTCAAAAAGAAAGTTAGTTGAACTTGAAATTGATAAAAAGTATGAAATATTAAAATTAATTGAAATGGGAAAAATCCAGAGAAAATTAGCTGACACATATAGAAATTCTAAAACTAGTGTCTAATAAGTGCGCCAAACTTCAATAAGGAGTTATTTTGTTGAACAATAGATCATCATGGTTATAAATGTATATGAGAAAAAAATAAAGCAAAAAATTTGTTTTTATATTATTATTAGCTATGAATTTTCAGGAACTATTAATATCAAATAAGTAACTTTTCATAAACAATATATATTTTTTTGATCAATTTACTGAAATTTTAAATTTGCATGACACATTATACGTCATTTTGGGAAAATAATCTCTAAAAATATTTGAATAACATTTTAAATTTTGTTTTAAAGTAATGTTAAACAATGAAAGTGAGTTGAACAGAAAGAGTAAATGTCTATTAGTCTAAAAATGAATACATGGTGCAAGAAATGCCAAAAAATGTGCCCCCTTTATAAGTTGACCACCTCTCTAAGTTGACCACAAAAGTACTGCACCGCAAGTGGTCAACTTACACAGGTTTCAATGTACCATTGAAGATCTTTATGACTGTCAGAAATAGTTCCCGAGATTTCAAACCAATCAAAGTTAGACTTAAGTTAGATATTGGAATCAAAATGCTAGTAAAAATTCTTCATTTCTCTCACTTTTTATACTCGAAACACTTTTAACCTTCATTTAAACTCTTTCCCCGGAAAAACAAATTTAAAAAAAAAAAAAAAAAAAACTTATTCCTTTTTCTATTTTGCTGTTGTTTATATTTAAGTTTCCGCTCCCCCACATAATCCATTATCCAATCGCCCCCTTAAAATGATCGTCTATATCCTCTCCGCACTCCCCCCCCCTCCCCCCATTGTCTTGAGCCTTCAGAAAAATTGGGGTATGCGCCTTTTTGAGGACCCAGTCCGACTCTGAGCGAAAGCCATCAAAAGTGTAAAAACGGCTTGTAAAAGAAATATTTTTGATAAAATTATTTTTAAATTGTATTTTAGAGTCCTATGATAAACATATCATTAATATCTGTGGACACAGTTGAAGCAAAAAAAAAAAAAGAAAAAATTAAACCATCGATTCAGCATTTTAATTTTTGACTCATAAAAGAAAATGGAATTTCGCTTTAAAAACTTGAAATTAGAGTTCTAACAAAAATAAAGAGACTTTTCATTTATTTGCATCCTAATAAAGTGAAGTTAGCTTGAAAGAAGAATAAAATATGATTCTCACATCGGATGATAAAAGATTGCATTTTTCAAAATTCTAAAGAAAAAAAACGCCGAGTAAAAGAGTTTATTTAAAGTTAATCATCCTTGTTAGCATCGAAAAATCAAACCCATATAATTTTCTCCCAAAATAACAGTTAAACATTGCACCGCACCATAAAAACGCAAATATTGACAAGCTGGTAAAATGATGAGAATATTTTCTAATTGAGTCATTATAAAGGTTTAACGCCAGACGCTAAATGGTGATAATTTTGAAGTTTGTAACCCTATCTGGTATCCCCACCCTTACTATCCCTTTGCAGTTCTAAGTTCACATTTTGCTTGATATATTATTATTATTGTTTATTAAAGCATGAGCAGGGAGAAAAGTGTGTTTTTTTTTCTTTGGAAAATTAGCAGATTTTGTATAAGCTGATCCCTCTAATTTGACTTTAAAAAAGTTCAAAAAATTATTGGTTTAATATACGTTATTTTGCTTTCAGATTTGCTCTTTCAATATACAATTTGTGAAAGATCCATTCTTGTTTATCAGAATTTTGTGAAGGGTCCGTTTTGTTTGATCGGGATTTTGTGAAAGGTCCGTTTTGGTTTTATCGGATTTTTGTGAAAGGTCCGTTAACGGATCCAAATATCCTCTGGCCAGATCCCTGATCATATACAAATATAAAAAGACAGCAGGCATTTATAAAAATTAATAAATAGCAAATCTAATGATCAGTCTGCAGGTAACAGATTTTGGACATACTTGTCCAGTAGAACAGATTTTGGACATCATCATAATGTAACTTTCAGTTTTTCAACTTTTCCATTGAAAATTCTATCTATTTTTAAATTCTGCAATGAAAAATAGAGGATTTATGTAGTACAGTGCAGAATCTTTTATCCAGGAACCAAAAAACCGGGAAACCAGAAAACAGGCAACCTTTGGTCGATTTTCCCGCCATTTTTTAAAAATACGCATTTTCGGCAATTTTTGAAAAACTAAGCTTTTTTTTTTTTTGAAATACCTAAAAGAAAATAAGCGGTTTCTTAATAAATACCAGATTACTCATCTATAACTCGGGAAAATTTTTACAAAAATGAACTTCAATGGGTTATCTTTAATGCAGGGTAAATTTTCGAAACATTTTTTTTGAACTAAAAAGTACATACGTAAGTCTGAAATTTTTGTGTTTTATTCCAACTGAAAACTAAAGAAATGAATATTGTCACATTATAATGCAATATTTTGTTGAATGGCATTTAATTAAAATCGTTTAGAGCGGAAGTGACGTAGGAAAAGCACGGGAAACGCCGCGATTCTCGAATGTTTCAGACAGTTGATGGTGGAATCTAGAAATTGTTAAACGCAAGACTGTAAATAAGGCTGCAGGAACTCATAAATTAAATTTCAATTGGTATTAACTTAATGGCAAAAGCAATAGTTATCAATAATCGCTAACACCAAACCTTTACAAAAAAGTGAAAAAAAAAAACGCGTTCATGAAAACAAATTCTCTCATACACTCTAGTAGAAGACTCGCACATTTACGTTCTAAAACTTGTTTCTTGCCCTTCCCTTCATTCTCTTTTATTTTAAAACATCCAAAATTGGTACTTTTCTTTCCTTTTCAAAATGAATGTGAGGGTCTCAGGTCTTATTAAATAACTTGAAGTTTTTGCTGTTTACATTATTTTCTCAATAGTAGTTTTTAATGTTTCGATATTGATAAGCATTTCTGAACTGTTTTCTTCTTATTTTAATACGTATTACAACTTATTATAGTAATTTAAGTTTTATAAACAATCGACCTAAAGTTCTTTTTAGCGATCCAGAAAACCGGGAAATTCAGATATCCGGGATAGCTATGGTCCCGAACTTCCCGGATAATTGGTTCTCTACTGTACTTGAATAACTTTATTTACTGGTCTTTAAATAATAAAATTTGGTTATAGTTTCGTAGAATCCGAAAAAAAAAACCCACACATCATGCCAGCACAGTTGATAAAGTCACCAAAAGTGGTGCTGTTGGCAAAAACTGGAATTACCCACTGTAACCCTTTTCTTATCATACGCTGTGAGTTGTTGCCAATCGGGGTTTGCTTGGCGAGTTTTGTGCAAAGAGAGAAATATCTTAATATTGGAACATTGAAGAATTATTTATTAAATAATTGCTGTTTAGATATTGATTTGTTCTCGTAATTTGAAAACATTTTATCCAAAATATCAGCAAAATAACAGACAATCATGTTCAAAATGTGGCAGAGATATGGGGCTGCCGCCGTTTTGTTTACTTAAATGCGTTTGTTGTAATCGAAACTTGTGTTTCTACTGTTATTTATGTAATGTTCAATGCATAACGTATTAATTGTGCAAAATACCAATGGATTAAAGAAATTAACATTATAATAGCCTTTTTATTAAGGTTACAAGACAGAAGGTCATTTATAATAATGAATAAATGGACAGAATTAGTGGCGTATAGATCGTAACGCAATTTGGACATCTCACATATAGGTTTAAGAAAAATGATTTTGCTTCCAAGATATTGCATAAAAATATATGAAAACACTTTAAAATTATTAAAATTGATTTTGAGGATCGAAAAATACCTATAAACATATAAATCATATATTTAGTTTTCAAATAATAGCATTGTCCAGATTGTTAACTTTTGGACATACATCAAACTTCGAACCTCCTTTTTTTCTAAAATCGTGTCCAAAATAAATAATATTTCTTTACTTTTGTAATTTGTTGAAAATATTATCAAAAAATTATTCATTTTGAGATTCATACCCTTAATTTTTTTTAAACGTACCGAAACAATTAAAAAAAATTTTTTTTTTGATGAGGTACATTTGCTCAGTTAATGTTTCTAATGTCCAAACAGTTGTGCCTTTTAGCAAAGAAAATATTTTTAAAGGGTATTTGAAGAGCCTTTTTTCCATAACTTCTGTCAATTCTTGTCTCTATACAGTAGTGTAATTTAACTCAAAAAGTTTTGAGTTAATTAAAAAAGTTATTTGGTGTTAAAGCTTCAAAGTTGAGGTCTATGTTTGCTCCCACCTTTTGAGAACTGCCCAAAAACTACTTGCTGATATTCCCATATGAAGTTTTTTTTTTTTTTTTTTTTTTTACAAAATTTAAGTACAAAAAATTAAACTATTCTCATAAGAAGACATCTGGTCCGTTTCTGGAGAGCATACTGTCGTCATTTCACTTCCTATGCCAAAATCCAAATAGATTAAAAGGATGAGAGGAGTAGGTAAATTATTTATTGGAATTATTATTCATTTGAAAATGAAACTAAAATTCTACCGAAAGAGAAATCTATGCAACATTTACTGTCTCGCATGACAACAATTAAAAAAAATAACTGAAGTCTTTACAGCAGAGCGTGGAATTTCGGTGCTATTCAAAAACATTGAATGTAGTAGATACATTTTGCGATTAAAAAAAACATTTTCGACATTATTATCGCAAAAAAACTGTTTGAACCAGTGAAGAAGAGCAAGGAAGGTTTCCTGGAAAATATTCGTATTTTGCTGTGAAAACCACCTTTGAATTGAAAATTCATTTTTAAGCTACATAACTCAAATGATTTCATTTCTTTACATAATTATCCAATTCATATTTGATGGAAAAAGTTCACTTAGTTGAAAATACAAGACAAAACTTTTAAGTTGTTATTAGGGAAACACAAAGGGGGTGTTAACTAACCAAGCATAACGCTTCTTCACTCGAGCGCTTTTTCACATGAGTTAAAGGTATACCAAATATTTCGCTAATTTCAGAAGAAAGAGTCATTTTTTATCGATTTATATTTTATAAATCATCAAAATAACAAATAACCATGTTGTATACACGGAGCAAACTTAATACTAATGCAAAAGCGCTGAAATATAAACAATTCACAACTGTCATGTTTGGTCTATTTCATAGGTTACAGTGAAGTGGTGAAGTTAAGAAACTATTTTTTCTAAAATTAAGAGCAAAATAAGTATTGTATTATTTTAATGAATGAGACGAACGAGTATTCAGAATTTAAATTTAGTAGCTTACAGAAACGATGTTTTTAAGTTTTTCATCGCAAAATATTTTTATTACCCTCGTTTAAAAAGCAATCACGAAACAGGGGATAGCAACCCACACCATTCTCTAGGGTTGCTATCTCATGCTAGAAAATTCTATAGCATGTAGCATGCTTTGCTGTGTACGGAAGTAATCGCTCATCGTATCGTGCGTATAGTAGCGAGTTCGTCATCTTACCTGTTCCGATTTCTGGCCACTCTCATACACCTGATTTAATCTGAAATTTAGTTTGCTATTTGTATTAAAAGTTTTTATTTTGCTAAATTTATGAATCATGGCCAAATGGGGTGAAGGCGATCCACGATGGTTAGTCGAAGAGCGCCCTGATGCTAAAAATGTGAATAATTGGCATTGGTAAGTTAAATTATAGCATTCATTTTAGATTGTTTATATTCAAGTGTCAAAATTCAAAGTTGTGAGCTCTAAATTTGGTTGACGAAAGATCGCGAATCTTTTGATCGCCGACATGGTGTTCTGATATGAAATTAGTAAATTTGGATTCTATATTGAAATGTTGGAACTGACAATTGCATTTTAATGTCATAAATGTTGGCATTAATGTTTGCTGTTAAAAAAATTAGCGCGGACAAGAAATGTACTTATCACTGAATTGAAGTACTTGTAAAACCAAAAATAGTTTCGATTTTATTGAGATCCCTAAAAGAAGTTTATTTAGTCGATGTTTGGCAAAAATTCATTAAGAAGGTTTATAAAATGTTTTGAAATGGAACTGCATATGTGATTCCTTTGTTCAAAAAATCCTTCGTTTGTTGTGTTGATCATTGTCTTGGTATAATCTCTCAGAACATCATAAATTGTTCTGAGGAAGGGTTTGACTTAAGTAGCCCTTAGTTGCATTTTGTATGCCAAATACTTCATTCTGACACCCTAATTTCCCAACTTCTAGTTTGGCATCTGAAATTTTTGTTTGCATGGAACCTAAATCCCCATTTAATCTGATTAATACTGTGATCTCCCCCTAATCCCATTGTTGTGGTTCCCCTAGCCTTCCCTTGGGGGGAGGGGGGTCATGGAAGAAGGTAATTTTTGGCAGAATATCCATACCAGCTTTAAAATTTCTCCCTACAAATGTCTGAACAGTCATTTTTCCTTTAGAACATCCATGATTGTTGTTCCTAGTCTGTTTTATGACCATTTTGGCAATTCTGTTTATCCTACATTGTTGCAACTCTTCTTTAGCACTTTCTGTTCTGTTTTGTACATGCAAATAGGAAAAAAGGAATTATGTGATTGCACTAAACCAAATTTTGGTATTTACATTTATTGTGAACTGTTTTCATCAAAACCAAAACTATCGCCTAAGAAGAATTAAAATCATAAAATTTAGATACTAACTTTTATCCTAAAGTTTTTTTTTTAATGAATCAAGGAAATTTGACATCTTTATCATTGGTAGTCTATCAAGCATTTCGTTAAGTTTTGGTTTTGACAAAAATGATAGACAGAATAATCAGTAAGTGCTCGAATACTTTAACAAGTTCTGTTCTAGTCTAAGAGTATTGGTTTCTGCTCAATTGAGCTGCAAGTATGAAGAAAAGAGTTTTATGCCCCTGAAATTCGACTTCTCTGTACAAATGTCTGAAAAGCTCATTTTCATTGAGAACGTCCATGGATTGTTATTCCCAGTTTGTTTAATGATTGTTTTGTAGCAAAGCTGTTTGTTCTGCATTGTTTTAATGCTTCTTTAGCATTTTCTGTTTTGTGTATACAAATCGGAAGAAGATAATTATATAATTGTACAATGTACCCAATTTTGTTGCCATATGCCGTGAACTATTTTCTTGCCTAACTATTGCCAGCGGAAAATTAAGATCATAAAATCATGGGAAAAAACCTTTATCCGGAAGTTTTCAGAGAGAAAGATCAAATTTAGCAGTGTTATTATAGACACTCTATCAAGAGTTTCATGAAGTTTTGGTTTTGATGATAATATTCGACAAAATAACACTCAAGTGCCCAAATGTTTTTAATAAGCTTCATTTATAATCTAACAGAAGCAGCAGGCATGTAGGAAAGTATTTTATGCCCTCTTTGCTTTTGTGGCTGTCAGAGTAATAGTAATTTGAATAGCATTTTTAAAATGTTTGCTATCAGTTGTTTCAATAGATTTTTTTCAAATTATTAATACAATTGTTAAATAAATTTTTGGTGGGAGACAATATCTGGGAGCTTCTTGTCTTGAAAGTAATATGAGGTGCACAGGCATAAATTTCTCAAAACTATACATTTCTGGGTTCCTTCTTAGTTTGTTGAACTTTGTTTGAAATGTAAAATTCATTTGAAATAAAATGTATTGTATCTGTCCTAAAATAAAAGCAAAAAAGAAAAAAGAAATAAAGGCGAAGGGTAGAAGCACTGAAAAATCTAATGAATATGCTTTGAAGAGGCATCAAAAGTTTGATCCAATATATCCAATGTCTGGGGCAAAGAAAAGTACTTTGTCACAAAACCTAAGTGCTAAATAAAAAAGGTGTTTTAAATAAACATTGTGCAATATTCAATACAAAATACGAAAATCAAATAGCTGGGTAGGGGTTTAGTCCACTTTGCTGCATCCGAACCAAAAAGTTTAGCAAAGGTTCCAGTAAACCACACATCATCCTACTCTTTCAGAAAGAGCACTTACTTGTAAAGTTCGTGGTAGAGATCAAGTTCTTGTCCATCATAATTCTTTCAGTTCCAATCGTCACCGTGTAGGCAAAAAAAAAAGGCCGTAAGAGTAAACCGTTGCAAATTTCAAACCAAATCATCATCTAAACTACACAACCAAAAACCTTCACTTCATGTCCTTTAATACAACAATGAACAATGGAAGTGTCATTAGCTATACAGTTACCCAATTTCAAGATAGTAATCTTGAAAAACTTAACTGGGAAGCTAAAATCTCTTATTTTGTCATAAATGAAAGAATAGCATTCAAAATTTAAATGAATGCTAACATCCAGAAAATTGGCTGAAAGAAGTTTTTGTAAAGTTTTAGGTTTATGGTGTTTTTGTAGATGGAGTGGCAAAGTTTTTTTAAATCAGGGCAGTTAATGCAGAGTAAGTCATCAAAAGAAGAAAGAGGTGCAGAATCTCAAACAGAAAATTTTCTTCTATAGTACAATGAAAACAAATAAGCTAAGGTAAAGCTAAAATTAGAACTCATGGCAAGAAAAAAAAATGTGAGAGTGGAAGAAAAAAGTTTTTATCAAGACTGAGTGAAGAGCCAGCCAAATCAAAAGTGTAAGAAATAGCAAAAAATAAATCTTGTGAAAGATTACTAATAAGGAGGTTTTCAAAAGCAAAAGTTGAAACAGCTGAGATATCAAGCATACTCAAAAGATTAACTACCTTCACGCTATTATAAACAATCCAAAACCAATTTTGTTTCTGACTTTTAAGAAAGGAAACAATTTTTTTCAAATGAAACTCAAGTTAAATGGCAAGTTTCTTACCAAGGGCATTGGTGGCAGTTAAAATACCCCAAAAGCTAACGGGTTTTGTAAAACTTGAGAATGGCATACAAAAAAGAAAGACTGTTCATCAAAGTTGATGGAATCTTAAAAAGCTTATATGCTGCAGTGAACCCTGTTTTAAAATAAGTTTCTTTGATAAATGAAAAAGTTGGTAAATAAGAGGGTTTCTTAACTCATTTTCAAGAATTAAAGCATAGTTTTTTACAAAAGATGGAATAGCTACTATGTACTTGCTTTGTGAACAACGGTAAGCTCGATGTTAGTTTTTAAAGCTTCAATGAAAGTTGATCTTAAACTGAAAGGTGATGAAAATAATTGTTCCTATTGTGGAAAGCTTGTAGTAGTTGAAATTTGAACATATTGTAATAAGTAGTGCTGGTATTGAAAAAAAAGGCTTGGAGTGGCATATTAAATTAATATGCCCCCTTATTTTAACAAAAAAAGGGTTAGGTTCTGTGGAGGTTTAGACTTGGTGCTCACAGGGATGCCCATCCCCCCCCCCCCCCCCCAAGCTCAATGGCGCAAATTCCCCCCCCCCCAAAAAAAAAAAATTCGCTTTCGAATCGGGTAAAATATAACAGTTTTTAGAGTGTTTAATTTCTTGTCAAATTCATGGGGGGGGGGGGGGTAGCTCTAACAGATAGCATTTGAACTGAAATATTGTTGGATTGTTGACCTGCCTTCCCTTTCTAAATTTTACAACGTGCACCTTGAGTAAACAAGTTTTGGGTACCCTTGAATTTTGCTACACCTTTTTTTTTCTAACGAATGAACAATTACGAGGAAGAGTGGATTCAACTTTCTGGCTTGGGAGGGAATCATTACTAGATGTATACAATATGAATCTTATTTCATTGTCACTCAGATAGGGTGTCCGGGAGTTTCTCCTCCGGAAAATTTTCAAAATTGCAGTTTTAAAACCACAATTTTAGACGATCTCTGGTGATGTTAGGGGATAAAAGGTTTGGTGTGCCCTTCCCGGTAATTTTTCAATATTGAAACTTTAAAAGCGCAATTGTAGATAGTTTACCGTTGTGTGAAAGAGGGCTTTTCCTTTGTTTTCAAAATTGGTTCTTAAAACGCAGTTTTAAACTATCTGTGGTAATGTTAGGGAAAGAAGAGATCCTAGGGCTTGCCCCAGGAAAATTTTCAAAATTAAAGTCTTAAAAGTGCTATCTATGGTTGGGGGAAAAACAGTTTTCTGAATTTGAATCTCTAAAATCTCAATTGCAGCCGACCTTTGTGACGTTAAGAAAACAAGTTTTCGGAAGCTCTCTCGTAATTTTCTCGAAATTGAAGCCCTGAAAATCAAATTTAACATGATTTTTTAATAATGTTGACGAGAGTAGGGGGGGGGGGCGCTCCACTCAAATTTTTGAACTTGTAGCTTTAAAAACGCAGTTTTGATAGATTTGGATAATGTTAGTGGAAGGTGAATTTCGGTGCCATTCCCCCGGCAATTGTTTGAAATTGATACTCAAAAAATGCAATTCTAGGCTTGTCTTTGATCATGTTAAGGAAAGAGGGGGGAATCAGGGGCTCTCTTATAAATTTTTCAAAATTGCAGTTCAATAAACAGTTTTAGATGACTCTTGATGATAAAGATGGTGTTATTCTGGCACTACAGTGGGGGGCGTTCTCCTGGAAGTTTTCCAAAATTGAAGTTGCATATCCAAAAAAGATGGATCAGACACACCGTGACAGATATGTTTAGGAAATCCTTAAAAATGGATTCAGCTATTCAGCACACATCAAAAATCAGAACTCAAGAATTTTAATGAATCAAATATCCTTCTATACATATCAGATATAGAAGAAAGTAAATATGATTTACGAAACATAATTTAAACACCTTAAGAAGACTGTTCTACCTCCATTAGCGTAAACCAACATCACTGAAAGTTTTAATAAAAATTACCTAATGATAAATTGAAACAATCAGTTTAAAAATGGTAGAGAAGATGGGAGTAAAGTGAAATGAGAAAAATTCTTCACAAGCTTAAGCTCGTTAACGAAGAAAATATATTAATTCTCAATTGGAGGGATAAAAAATATTCGGAAACTTCAAAACTAGTTCTCAACGATTGTCAAGGAGCAAATGAATCAATGGAAGACTACAGCATACTGGTCAGAATTATTACAAACAATAAAACATTTTTGACCTCTCTCCCTCTCGTCATTTTTACACATGCATTCATCATGCAGAATTGTGCTACTTTATGTGCTTACTTACTAAATTTATGAAAAAAATTGAAAAGAAATCAAATCGTCTGATCCAGCTTTGAAACGGACACTAACTCCATGCCGTGTGTGATGTTCCCTTCATTGAAAAAGAGACACAGTCATTAAGTTTTGGAAAGAGTACCAGGGCTGTCGCTAGGTCAAAAAACTAAGGAGGGAGGGAGGGTACGCTTTTGGCGGCCTGTTAATTGTTTCAAACGCATGTTCCAATATGCGGAGAGAGAGAGAAGATTTAAGTTCTGGTATAGCAGGGATAGTTATATTACTAGACCTTAGTACTAGCAATATAAATTTAATCGTAAGGACTGTATTAGCGACCAGTTTGTTTGGCACTCTTGGCTTCCTTAAGAGGTTTTCCGCCTCCAACTCAGTCACTCCTATGCCGGGCTGATGAGTGCTAATAAGCACGAAACTGCAGTCCTCGGCTGGAATTGACTGAGCTGGTGGTGTATTTCACATAAGGATAATATTCAATCAGAATTAGGTGTCGGAGGGCTACCTTCTTGCATTATTTCGAAATTGATTACATAAAAACGCAATTTTAAACTGTATTTTAAGTTTGGGAGGAAGAGGGAGAGGAGGTCCAGGATAGCGTCTTCCGATAATTTTTCCAAATTTAAAAGATTGTTATTTGAAAAACACAGTTTTAGAAGACCTATGGTGATGTTAAGGGAGGAAGAGACTCGGAGCCATCGTTCTAAAATTTTTCAAAATGCAAACTTCAAGCACGCATTCCCAAGTGTGAATTATTTGTGATTGTGACACAAGGGGGGGGGGGGTCTGGGGGCTCTCCCTCAGGAAAAATCTGAAAATTGTAGTTTGAAAAATGCAGTTTTAGATGATCTATGGTGATATTAAGGGGAAGGGAGATGCGCCCCCTCCTCGAAATTTTTTAAAATATTGAAGCCTTAAAAGCGCGATTATAGATTTTTTTTTTTTTTTTGTTAAAATTTGGTGCGCCGCCAGTTTCTTGAAATTAAAGCTCCGAAAACGTAGTTTAAGCCAACCTTTGATGAAAGGGGGAGTTTTGAAGGGACTCGAGACCAGAAATGTTTCGTAATTGAAAGCGAGATTTAAGACATTTTTCGATGATGTTGGCGAAAGAGAGATAGGGGGGGGGGGGCATTCTCTCGAAAAAATTTCGATCTGTTGAAACCGCAGTTTTAGAAGATTTTCAGTAATGTTAATGGGTGGAGAGATTCGGAGTCCTCCCCTGGCAAATTTTCAAAATTAAATTCAACTAACGCAATCGTAGACGATTTTAAATACTATTAGAGGAGTAGAAGGTTTTGGAGATGATCCCGAAAAATTTTCTGAATTGAAGCCTTAACAATGAAATTTTTGAGGATCTTCGGTAATATTTGGAGAACAAGTTTCGGAACACCCCAGGAATTTTTTAAGGGATTTTTGTTAATTAAAGTCCAAAAGTACGAAATTTATTCGACCTTGAATGATGATGAATGATAAATTGAGAGGGCGTTTCTCGGAGGTTACGTTGGGAGGACTCTCACAACTTTTCGAAATTGCAGTTCCAAATACTTAGATGTAGGCCATTTTTAATGACGTAGTGGATGGGGTTTGAAAACGTTTTCCCAGGATGGTTTCAAAACCTAAGTTTTAAAAATTCACTTCCAGGCCAGCTTTGGGGGCGTAAAAAGACGGGTTTAGAGTCCCCCACTTCCTTTCAGTTTGGCTACGTCCCTCCTATCTTCATTGTAAATTTCAGTAATTGATAAACATATTGTGGTAATATTTTTTTCCCAATTCCTTTGCCAAACACGATTATTTGCTTGGATTTTCTATAATAAAGTTTTCAATTTCTCGCACAGTATTTTTGTTTTCTTGCAATACAATCATTTGCGGCCTTAGAAAAAGGACTTTTAACATTTTGAACGGATGTAGTAATTTTCTGTGATATCTTAGGTCCCTATTCCACTTCATTTTATTTTAAATATGCCACCTGCATCTCTTGATCAAACTTTGATTTACTTACGATTTTTACATTCAAACATTTAGAACTTTTGGTGTGAGTATTCATTATAGTACTTTGAATCTCTTTTTGCATTTAACTGTTTTTTTCCCCCTCTATCTCTCTATTTCAAATTTATTTCGGCGACCAATGCATTTTTCTCCACTTAGCAATGATTTTCAGGGCAACATTTTTCTTTAAAAAAAAAGTATATAAAAGTATGGGCTGTCCTATTTATTTATGTATTTTTATTTTAACTTCAGAACTATGAAGCATGGCTTTGTATAACCAGGGCCGCCGAGAGATAAGGTGTGCAAAATGTTAGTTTGGTCACCTGCCTTCCCTCCCATTACTGAAATTTTACTCTATGCACAATGTTTTTAATTCGAGCCGAGCCCATAGTTTCCGACTTGGGAGACATACAAACACTGTGGCATAGTGAAGAGCAGACCCCGAAGAGTTCCTATTTTTTCCTACTTTTCAGATCTCTCTCCTTATTTTCCTACTTTTTCCTTTTTTTTTCCTACTTTTTCTTTCTTTAGTATAGCACTTTTAATTGTGCATTGATTCTTATTTTTACAATGCCGCACCGATAATTTTCTGCATGTTTCAATTTTGAAAAGAAAAAGAAGCAAGCAGATCCTGAGCTTCTCATTGACTACATTAATTTCTGGAAAGAACAATGTTGGGCTAAATGCCTTTATTTTTGGTTCTTGAAGGATTTCACCAATATTGTTTAAAAGAAAAATCATTTTGTGACTTACCTTTTGCCATTCCGAGAGAAAACTTTGCGCGAAGAATCCCATCCACCTGCCGCCAACACTCAAATGTCCGAGTTTGAATCGGAAGTGTTCGGAAAACATGCGGCATGCTATGATTGGTTGTTGTCATTCGGCAGATGTCGGTAAACTTCCGAAAGAGCACGTGTCAATGACGTGATGAAATCATGTTGAGGTGTTAAGTGCTGAATGCCAATTAAATAATGATTGTGCAACCGGCAAGCTGTGTTTTCTTCGGGTTGAGTTGTTCTGGCAATATGCAAATTAGGTAACGTCACATTGTTTCTGGAAAGGCCGAATCGGGCTATAAATACGCTGACCGGCAGGAGCTCGATCGCTTGCTTCGCTACTGCTTCGTTTTTTCTACTTGTCTCCTCGTCTTGTGTAGTGTGTTGTGAACGTGCTCGTCTGATGTCCTCCTAAATTTTTGTTATTGGCCTCTTGGTGAGGTCTGGTTTTTCCGGAAAAAGCACTGGTGATGTTTTTGAGTTTGGAACCCGTGTGTTGTGATGACGTCTACAAAAGCAAAGAGTTCTAAGTTTCCCTGATGTGGGTTTTTTTGTTCTCCTGCGGAAGAAGATCGCGTCCATCCCTGGTATACCTTTCCTTGATGTGGTGAACTGTGGCTCACGCGGTGTGAATCGACCTGCCTGCAATTCGTGGAAATTGCCATGCTGTCCAACGACCGGTGAGACGTCACCTTGGAACACCAACAGGACTTTTAAACCATGCATGGACCTATTGTAAGCCCTTTTTTCTAATTTTTTCCCGGGGAACAAATCATTGTGTTGTAACCAATTTTAATATGTGTCAAATAAATGTTTTCCAGTGTAAAGAATGATTCATGTTTTATTTTCTCCGGGCAGACCACTACCTCAAATTTTTAGTTGGAAATGAGTTGCCTAATTTTCAGCTTAGCTGTAGGCCATAAACCTCAAATTATATCCAACAGGTGGTAGCAGAGTCGTGTGGTTGACCTGCCCGGAGGGAATTGAATCATTTCTTTATTATGGAGAAAGATTATAGAAACGTTGAGAAGTTGGGCTCCCATAATTGGGCTACCTGGTCCAAAGATATAAAAATGGTGCTCATAGAAAGGGATTTATGGGAGATTACCCAAAAGAAACCAGAAGGGGAGTTAACTGGTGCTGACAGAAAAAGATGTGGCCAAGCTTTAGCCATCATCTATTTAAACTTGGAAAAAGATACAAAAAGGTTAATTGATAATTTGGAAGACCCTAATGAAGCCTGGAAAGCCCTTAAGGCAAATTTTGAACCCCCATCTTTGGCCAGAGTAGCCGCATTGTGGGAATCCTACTTCTCTTGCAAAATGCAAGAAGGTGAAACGGTGGGATTATTCGCTGCAAGGTTGGGGGGAATTTTTAACCAACTAGTCGAAAATGGATATATTATGGAAGAGAAACTCAGAACTTTTCAATTGATACGGTATCTACCTCCTAGTTTCAGCAGTATTGTTCAAGCCATCTACAGATGGGAAGGAGAGAAATTTACTTTCTCGAAAGTAAAAGATGAACTACTAGCTGAGGAAGGTAGGATTAGGTATTTGGCCGAAGAGCCTAATATAGAAAATTCGGCAATGTTTTCAAAACCCGGAAACTCCGGAATGGCAAATGGTAAGGGTAAATTTCTTGCTAAAAATAAAGTTTGTTACATTTGCAAAAAGAAAGGGCATATTGCGTCGAAGTGTTGGAGCCGTAATAAAGTAAAACAGGATAGGAATTTTAAATTTCAAACCAAAGAAGACCCTCAGGCAGGAATGTTTTGTTCAGTAAATGAAATTTCTGCAAACACTACCTACCCAAAATGTGAGGATACATGGCTATTGGATAGCGGCAGCACATCTCATTTTTGTAGAGATAAATCGTTATTTGCCGAGCTAGAGCCTGTACAAAACACACAAATGGAGGTAGCTGTAGGAAATGTGAAGAGCCAAGTAGAGGGCATTGGGAAAGTGATTTTTAAAATTGAATCAGATGGAAAATTAGTTACCATCACATTGAATAACGTTTTCTATGCTCCAACACTGCGACGCAACCTAATTTCTGGTTCTTGTATAGATAGACAGGGCTATAAGCTCAAATGGTTGCCCGGAAAGATCTGTGTCTTTAATCAAGAAAATGTTAAATTATTTACAGCAAATTTAATAAATAAACTTTATCATGTTAAACCAAATTTTTATATTGATTGTGCAAATGTTAATTATACCAAATATTTTAAGACCAAGGACCCGTCTGAAGGGGCCAATATGGTCAGTGTTGATATGGAGAAATGGCATAGGAGATTTTGCCATATAAATATGGAAAGTATCACCAAAACGAGTAGACTTGGTGCAGTCCAAGGACTGGAGATTAAGAAGGGGCAAAAACCCAATTGTGACCCTTGTCAATTAGGGAAAATGAGGAAGTGCTCGTTTAAATCTATGCCAGAAAGGCGTACCAATTCTGCACTTCAATTGCTCTACATGGACCTGATGGGACCCCTTCAGACCGAGTCCTTGGGGGGAAAGAAATATATTTTTATAATTATAGATGATTTCTCAAGAAAGTCATATGTTTTCTTTTTAAGAAACAAAAATGAGGCATTTAATGTTTTTGTAAATTTTCAAAAAAGGACTGAAAGATTCCTGAATTCAAAAATTTTGGCTATCCGTTCCGATAATGGAACAGAATTTGTTAACAAAGATTTTGAAAACTATCTCACCAATCAGGGAATAAAAATAGAGCGGACCAATTCCTACACCCCGCAAATGAACGGGGTAGTAGAAAGGTATAATTTAACCATAATGAATGGTGTGAGGTCTATGCTCAAGGATTCTGGATTGGGGGATGAGTTTTGGGCTGAAGCCGCTCTTTGTTTCAACTATGTAAGAAATCGGACGGTAATAGGAAATATGGACAAGACCCCATTCGAACTGTTTTCTGGACGTAAACCCTCAGTGAGGCACCTACGTATTTTTGGGTGTACTGCCTATGTAGGTCAGCCTAGGTCCAAACTAAAAAAATTAGATATGAGGGCTACCAAGGGGATCATGGTCGGATATGCCTTACGTACCAAAGGGTACAGAATCTGGGATCCTGAAACCAGAACAGTCACAGAAACTATTAACGTAAAGTTTAATGAAAATGAAAAATGGGGGGAATTAAAAGTCCAAAATAAAAATGAGAGAAAATTTAATTTTATCAGGCCTATAAGTGAAGTTCAACTTGAACAGGAAATCCAGGAGAGTGTTGAGCAAACTCCCTGTGAAAAGATTAAATGGGTTAGAGAAGCCAAAAAGAGAAAGACCGGGGATAGGACTGATATTTATTATACAATTGCCGGTAAAAATAAAGTAAGATTAAATTCATTAAAACAGGTTCTAAAATATTGTAGTGAAAATAAAATAGAGTATAAACCAAAACTTTTTGATTTTTCATCTAAGAATCCAACAGTAGGGGAAATCTGTGACGACAGTGAAAGTTCGGGAGAAAGTGAAGAAGCAAGTCTGGTAGAAATTTTTATACCGAACTCGTATAGGCAATGTATGGCTACCCCCGAGGTGGACAACTGGAAACTGGCCATGGAGTCTGAATTGGATGTCATTAACCAAAGGGAGGTGTGGGACCTTGTACCCCCACCAGAGGGGAAACCAATTTTGGGAAACAGATGGGTCTACGACCTCAAGGTAAATGACAGGGGTGAAATTGTAAGATACAAGGCCAGATTAGTTGTGAGGGGGGACCGTCAGTCAATTGAGTCATATTCTGAAGTTTTCAGTCCAGTAATTGAGTTTTCACTTGTAAGAGTTTTCTTTTCCATTTTTATATGTCTTTTAAAATGGTGTCACTCACAAATTGATGTAAAAAATGCTTACCTGTATGCTGATTTAGAGGAACAAATCTACATGAGACAACCAGAGGGTTTTGTCAGTAAAAGCCACCCTAATTTTGTCTGTAAATTGAAGAAGTCTCTTTATGGACTACACCAGTCCGGAAGAAACTGGTTCTTAGAAATAGACAGTGTTCTTCGTGGTTTTGGTTTTCAAAAATTAAAAGGATGTAATTGTGTATACCATAGAGACAAAAATACTTTTCTTCTTATTTATGTAGATGATATAATAATTCTAGCAAAAAATGAAAATTTAATTAAAAAGGTAATCAATGAAATTAAAAGTATGTATGATATTAAAGAAATGGGGGGGGGAAAACCAGAAAGCTCCTGGGGATTGAATTTGTGGAAGATAAAAATAATCTTTTCATTCACCAAAGCTCTTATATTTCGAAGGTCTTGGAGTTATTCTCTGATTACTATGTGCCAAATTCAACCCTCCCAATCTCAAAGGGTACAGTTTTGTCGAAGGACGACTGCCCGAAAACTGAGGAAGAAAAAAGGGAAGCAGAAAAGCTCCCATACAGAAATTTGTTGGGTTGCATGGCATACATAGCGGGGAAGACCCGACCTGACATTTCGTATGCGGTGAATATTTTTTCCCAATTTCAAGCAAATCCCGGAAGAAAGCATTGGGATTTTCTATTAAGATTGCTAGGGTATTTAAAGCATACAATATCATACAAATTAAATTTAAGCTCAATCAATAGTGTAGATCTACGGGGATTTTCAGACTCCGATTACGCCGCTAATCGGGAGGATAGGGTCTCAATGGGAGGATCAATTTTGTGTATTGATCGGGTCCCGATTAATTGGAGGACATTTAAACATAAATGTGTTGCGTTATCCACAATGGAAGCAGAATATATTTCACTTGGTGAAACTGCAAAAGAAATGGTCTGGCTGAAGAGGATAATCACAGAAATAAGTGAATTAAATATTGAAAACCTCCAGCTTAGAGATACAATTATTTATTGTGATAACACTGCAACAATTGATTTTTCTAAGTCTCCCATTGAGAATTCCCGTACAAAACACATTGATGTAAGGTACCATTTTTTAAGAAATTTAATTGAGCAAAAGATTTTTTTGATTAAATATGTGAGGACAAATATAAACATCGCGGATATTTTCACTAAACCCCTATCTAAGAATTGTTTAAATAAACTTTGTAAAATTATATTTAATTGGGATTAAATGAGGGGGGGTGTATCAAATTTTTGAACTGTTTTTCAAATGTATCTTTTGTAAATATAATATGAATGTAGTTAAATGTTTTTAATGTATATAATGTGTTTTTTGATGAAATTCCTTCAAGAGGGGGGAACTTGTTGGGCTAAATGCCTTTATTTTTGGTTCTTGAAGGATTTCACCAATATTGTTTAAAAGAAAAATCATTTTGTGACTTACCTTTTGCCATTCCGAGAGAAAACTTTGCGCGAAGAATCCCATCCACCTGCCGCCAACACTCAAATGTCCGAGTTTGAATCGGAAGTGTTCGGAAAACATGCGGCATGCTATGATTGGTTGTTGTCATTCGGCAGATGTCGGTAAACTTCCGAAAGAGCACGTGTCAATGACGTGATGAAATCATGTTGAGGTGTTAAGTGCTGAATGCCAATTAAATAATGATTGTGCAACCGGCAAGCTGTGTTTTCTTCGGGTTGAGTTGTTCTGGCAATATGCAAATTAGGTAACGTCACATTGTTTCTGGAAAGGCCGAATCGGGCTATAAATACGCTGACCGGCAGGAGCTCGATCGCTTGCTTCGCTACTGCTTCGTTTTTTCTACTTGTCTCCTCGTCTTGTGTAGTGTGTTGTGAACGTGCTCGTCTGATGTCCTCCTAAATTTTTGTTATTGGCCTCTTGGTGAGGTCTGGTTTTTCCGGAAAAAGCACTGGTGATGTTTTTGAGTTTGGAACCCGTGTGTTGTGATGACGTCTACAAAAGCAAAGAGTTCTAAGTTTCCCTGATGTGGGTTTTTTTTGTTCTCCTGCGGAAGAAGATCGCGTCCATCCCTGGTATACCTTTCCTTGATGTGGTGAACTGTGGCTCACGCGGTGTGACTCGACCTGCCTGCAATTCGTGGAAATTGCCATGCTGTCCAACGACCGGTGAGACGTCACCTTGGAACACCAACAGGACTTTTAAACCATGCATGGACCTATTGTAAGCCCTTTTTTCTAATTTTTTCCCGGGGAACAAATCATTGTGTTGTAACCAATTTTAATATGTGTCAAATAAATGTTTTCCAGTGTAAAGAATGATTCATGTTTTATTTTCTCCGGGCAGACCACTACCTCAAATTTTTAGTTGGAAATGAGTTGCCTAATTTTCAGCTTAGCTGTAGGCCATAAACCTCAAATTATATCCAACAAACAAGAACGCTGCGGCGTTTGCGTGTTTAAAAGTTAAATTTTCGTTAGTAACTTTTTTGCCGTTGCGGCGTTTATGATCGACTTTTCTTTTTACCGTCCCGACTTCAGCTTACTGATTTAACGAAACTAAAAAAAAAAGATACTGGCACATTCTGATGCAATTATATATTATTTACCCATCAATTACAAGCTTTAGTTAAAGCAAACGGCGAACTATTCAAAAAGTTCGGGAAAAGTCGAATTTCCTAGTCGCAAATTGTTTGTATGATTACAAGTGAAATGTAGCTCTATTTAAACAGAAAGGCAATGTAAAACCTTAAAAGGAACATAAGGAAGCAAAAAATGAAAAACTTGTGTACATATTTTATTAATGTTAGTGCAAAATAAAATCGACAGATAACAGAAATTCGCAAAAAAACGGACCACTTCAAAAATAATCGTTGAAACTAACTTTTTTCGTACATAAATATGATTATCGTTCATTCTAAATCGTAAACATGATTATAAAATTTATTAAATTTCATTTTCTTTCCTTGCAAAGAGTATTTGCAAAAAAAAAAGCGGCAAAACCTGGATGGGCAAAACGTTCCCGATTTTTGGAGAAAAATCGGAAATCAATTTAAATGGGAGATTCCGTTTGTATTTCTTCACATTTTTAAAAGTTGGGGGATTATGCCACAAGCAAATATATATATATATATATATTTTTTTTTCTTTTTAATGGGTATTTTCTACTCTGATATATCATTAATATCGAGGAGTCGCTCATCATTTTTACATGCTGTGTTTATGGCAATGCGGCATTTCTGAACATTAAAATTTTTTTTGAAAGACTCTTACACTTTTTGGGGTGCGGCAATTATACCGATGCGGCGCATCTACTGTAAGTTATTGTACTTAGTGCTTCTGTTCAAATGGATGGGGGAGAAAGAGATATATTCAGGCATTTGATGCCAGATGCTCCCCTCTCCCCGCTCTCAATTTCGTGAACAATTTCCGAATGAATTGTTTTGTTGTATGGTGAGGATTGAGAGAAACTACATTCCTTCCCTTTTATGCACAGAGAAACATTAGAAACTGATCTTTGTCTTTGATAAAAATGTTATGGTTACCATGTGCATGGATGTTTCCTTTTTTTTTTTGGTGACAAAAATTTTGGAACAAGAGGGAGGTAAAAATCGCCAAATCATTAAAACAATATTCATTTTTATTGCTTGATTAAAATTAAAACTGGCCGTCACATTGATTCCCCCCCCCCCCCCCCCGGAGGTGGCTAGCGAAGGATGTGTACTAAATGCAAATTTTATCTGAAAACAACAAAAAGTGCCCAAACTTGTATGGTGAAGCATTAATTTTCCAAAGCCAGGGAGGGGAGAAATTGACCCCACTGACTCCCCATAAATGACGTGCCTTAAACAAAAATGTATGTTGAATGCTAAAAATACATAACATAGTACAGTCGACTCCTACTACAACGCGATTTGACTTACGCGAAATGGCTATAACGCGATTATTTCACAAGTAAATAATATTTGACCTAACGGGCATTCCTCCCCTGCAGCAGGAAAATTTTCAGAAGGGAATCGCGGTGTGAAAGTGTCAGCTTTGTTATTGGCTACTAGAATATTAATGAACCTTCATCCTTTTAGTATCACTGGCTGCGGAAGTTCCCACACCGTACTAGTCTGAACATAGCAGTGTTTGTGTGTACAACTTACTACTCCTCATTTACCATTTTTTTTTTCCATTCTAAATGCGAAAGTTGATGAAATATAATGACATCTAAGAGCACAGTTGCAACTAAAGTTTGTGATAAGAGAAAGTTTCTG
The DNA here is from genome assembly GCF_026930045.1 of Uloborus diversus. NCBI lineage: Eukaryota > Metazoa > Arthropoda > Arachnida > Araneae > Uloboridae > Uloborus > Uloborus diversus. The sequence continues at coordinate 100,362,070 of NC_072740.1, read as the reverse complement.
ACAATTTAAGAAATGCTAAAGTTTCTCGATGTGTTTGAACAAGTAGGAAGTGGAGCGAAGGTAGCACGACAATTAGGTGCGAGTGAATCTCCCATATGTACAATTAAAAGTCAAAAAAAAAAAAAAAGAAAATCTGTGAAAGTTCGCCGCAGGAGCATGCACAGGGTTGGAGGACATCTGTTGGCCTGGGCCCGAGCCTAAAGTTGGTCCGAGATTTTTAAGAGGGGAAATACGTGTAGAGATAGATGTAAGGGTATGGAGGGGGCATAAAAGTCATTTGTGACGGGCCCCAAAATTTTTGTGCACACCCCCTGGTTCGCCGAGTAGTGTCTAAGCAAAATGCAAAAATTATGAAAATGGAAGCTCCTCTTGTATTGAGAATGAAAGAAACCAAGAGGAGGTGTGGAAGCGTTATAAAAGAACTAGCAAATCAACTGAATTTAAAAATGTATTAGAATAATGGTTTTATGACGGAGCATAAATCATCAACATCTTCATTTTTTAAAGTTACAAGTATCATTACTGGATCTACTGCACAGTATTATTATAGTACATCATTTTATTATTACAATACATACAGTACATACCATACTGGTTTATTTTATTTCACGTTGATCACTGATTTCGTGCACCGTGACAGTAATTTATGTTGATTAAAACAGCTTTTTTAAAAGTACAAATAAAAATTCAGTTCTTTATGTAAGAAACGATAATGTGTAGTTAAGGTATGGTTTAAAACAGTTTGAGGTGGTGTTAACAAGTGTCTAAAAAAACTAGGTATGTTACAAAAAATTTACACTTACACAACTTATACAACACGAAATTTCGACTTAGGCGAGAGGTCTTGGAACACATCCCTTGCGTAAGTCGGGATTCGACTGTACAAACCCTTTAGTTTACTTATTTTGTTATTTATTTAGTTTAATTATTTTATTATAAATTTTATGTCCCATATTTAAGAACAAATTTATTTTAGTTCTGCATTTTCAGCCTTTTTCCTTGTTTTTCAAATTTAAACATCTGCCTCTGTTTATGCAAGAATGCATGTCAGCTGCTGATTATTTTCAACTAAAACTAATTTAATATTTGCTTTGCTTTTATATTATAGTTTATGACAACATGAGCTGAAAGTGTTAGAGTATTTTCAAATAATAAATGGATGCTCTCGAATGTTTTTGTCTTTGACAAAACAAATCTTTAACAGAAATGGTTTTATTGCACCAAAATAGGAGTTTTATTATTATTATTAGTTTTTTTTTCACACTTAAAAATTTTATTACTGTATTGTTGAAAAGTGTTTGTTTGTATTTTATTTTCATATTTTTGTAATTAATATCTTTGTTTCCACCAGTTTATTTTTCAAACTAATGATTGTCAGTCGTCTTGACGTGTGTGTAGTCCTATCTCTTCCTATTTTTTCCTACTTTTTAAAGTGATTTTTCTCCTACTTTTCCAACTTTTTTAATTTTTGATTCCTTATTTCCTACTTTTTCTCCTCAAAAAACCACTTCGGGGTCTGGAAGAGTGTTCTGTACTGAATACTTTTTTTTGTGTTAATAAAAATGTTTGAAGTGTACATTTCTGCGGCCCTTACTTACTTTTGATAAAAGAGAAGCATGGATGTTCCTAAATTGTATTTTAAGATTACATTTTCTATTCAAATTTGACAGAAAAAATACTTTTTTGTCACCATTATTTCACTTGTTCATTTATAATTACTATTTAAATTTTTTAAAACAACGAAGAGTTTTCCTTTTTCTTCGTGAGTTGCATCACTAAAATGAAATTGGCGGCCACACTTCTGAAAAACGGGGAGGGGGGACTTGCTACGCCGACGGCCCCGAAAAGTAGTTATGTAGTATTATTAATGCTACTATTTCTTGTTGAATGAGTTTAAATATTTTTTTCTTTCCAAAATTCAAAAATTTCATTTTCTAAATAAAAAAAAAACCTTCTGGAAAAAAATCCCCCCCAAAAATTTTGATGGCGCAACTTGCGCTATAATCCCCCCAGTGGGCACCCCTGGGTGCTCAAATGAAGCAAATGCTTGAATATTAATTGTTGAAGTCTTAAATTTCCACTGGATTATACGACGATGTCTCTTATTAAAAAAGACAACGGTGTTAAATTTCTTTGTAATTGGAGATAATTTCGGAGAATGGTCTGTTAAATCGATAACTAAACAGAACCTTAACACTAGATTTACAGAGATCTTTTTATACCTAGAAATATACGGTGGGGGTCATTTTGACCCCTGATAAGAAAACTGCATAATTCCCTACATAATGTTACATATTTGCAAAAATAAGTTTAAAATAAACATATTTATAATAAATGCAGTTTATTTATAGAATACAGAGGTTTAAAATACTCTTCAAAAAACCAGCGCTGTTTCAGTTGCATTTTAGATGCTAGCGACTAATGTTTTGTTTTATGTACAAAAACATTATAAATGCATCAGGTTCTTAAAAGGATATGTTCTAAGAGACATTTTTGAGTTTCTGCTCAGTTTTAGCACCAGTAAATGTATTTGCAGTTCTTTTTTTTTCTCAAAGGGGTCAAAATGACACCTGTTCGCACTTTTAGTTGTAACCCTTTAGTTTGAGTTCAAAAGTAGACCTCAAGATTCAGAAAATTTTCAAGTGGCCAATGGCCACTAAACTCAAAAAACTGGTGGCCACCAGTTTTACCGGGTTTCGAAAACAGCGCTCTAGTACGAGAATGGGGGGGGGGATTTCTATTTGTATTTTTTGATACAAATATTATGAAAATGATGCTAAAGGAATGATAACAAGAAATATAAATCATATTATTCATGGAAATATAAAAGGCATTGGGTGAAGGTTAGGGGCTCCTGAAGCAAATGGTTCATTCTACCCATTTTAAAGTTTCATAAGAAAAAAAATCATTAAACCAAAAATAAAGTAGTGTACACAGTACCATGGTCCCACAGTGGAAAAAAAAATGAATTTGCCATAAAAACAACAAATTCCTTTAAAATCTTTTTGTAAATCATTGCAAACACCATGGCAGTAAAAATCAACATGTACTTTTCAGGAAACTAGTTTAATGAAAAGAATTAATTGTAAGAAAATTAGCAGGAAGGGAATAGCAAAAATATTAGATAAACATATGATTTGAAATTTTTCAATAATTAAGATAGTTTTTTTTTAAACTAAATAATTAAATACAAACCTCCTCCAGTAATATACAATTTGGCATTTACCAAGAATATATTTCCAAAAAAAAAACATTCTTTTTGCATTATTTGAACTAAGAGCATGACCAAACATGGCGACTACGTTCCATTTGCAGCGTCGCCATGTTAGGATGACTATGAAGGGAAAACGATCAGGCTGGCTATTTGGCTTATATTTTAATCTGATGCGATTGAAGATTAAAAAATTACAACAGTTATTCGAATAAATAGAAACTAACCCCCGTTGTTGAAACGATTTTCAATGCAGCGTATTCCTAATCGATCGTATGTATTAGCGTCCACATCATAGGAGAAACATAGGATATAGTTTACAGAAATCTATTTTTTTTTTCTTTCTATTTTTAATGATGTATAGGATTTTTAATGAAATACAGGATTTATGGGACAACATGGAACATTGATTATGGCAAAGGAATGATAAAAGGGGGGGGGGGCTTTGTGCGGTCAAACACAAGTTGCCTTTTTAAGTTTTAAATTAATTTGTCTTCCTATTTTGACGATTTTCAGAAAAAGGCTGTTTGAGTTAATTGGGAATCAAATAGGATCGGAACGATTATTAGAAGGAGTCCAGTTCATTAGTAGCACATCCACCCTTGATCTACATTTTAAATATTTGTTCTAAATAATTAAAATCCAAATAATTAAAATCCAGATAAGTTGATTAACATAAAAAAAATTCTAGATCAATATTTGAAGTACAGTAGAGTCTAGAAAATCCAAAGTAATTGGGGCTCATCTCACCTCGGATTTCTGAAATGTCTGACTATCCAGAAAATTCTTCCCGATTTAAAATTTTCAGTACTCGGAAGACATGCAGAGGAGCACCTTTTATGTCCTTGTATAAAGAAAATGAACTAGTGTCATTACGAAAAATTTATCTCTCAAAACATTTTCTTTTAATTGCGTCTAAAATTAATGCTAACTTAATTTTTTCTTGTATTTATGTGTGCAAGGCAACCAAAACATAACCAAACTCCCAATGTATTTTTATCATTTACTGTACTTAATCAATAAGTTTTACAGCAGCAAAAGATTTCTATTTTCAGATTTTAATGAAAATCAAATTTTGAGCTGCTAAAAAATTTTACTTAAATGAAGCACCTCGGATTAAGCGGAACCTCAAACTTTCGAGACTCAAATTTTCAAGACTCTACTGTAATATATTAATATTTGATCATATCAGTTGGTTATTATAAACATTTACTCAATTGTAGAGCATGTCTTTAATATTCCAAATAATGCTTTATATTAATGAACAATTAGAAACTTGCTTTTCTGGTACTACCATTGCAAAGCAACCGTTAAAATCTTAATTGGTGATATTTATTAATTTAAAAAGCACTGTAGGCTGAAAATGTTAAAAAAGCTAAGAGTAGTAAACTATATGGAGAATTATGGGATGTTATTTGCATTTATTGTGCATTTAATGCCGAAACTCAACCTACAGACCAGCTGAAACCTCGGCCAAATTTAACTTTGTGTCATCTCGTGTAATTATATATTTTTTATAAGAATCACTGAATTTGAAAGTACGAAATATTCAACTGTTTCATTTCTCATTTGTTTTTAAATTAAAAAGAAAAAAAATGCATTCAAAACATTATTCTGAACAAAATAATTACGAAATAAAAGCAATATTTAAGCATGGCAGCATTTAAATGCATAGCTACTGTTTAGATGATTGCTTATTGTGTTTAAGATGTAAATCCTTATGCATCTTAGACACAGCATATTTTTTTTTTTTCAGATGTTTCAAAATATAAAATTATTTTATCATCCAGCTTAGAATAGCTTATTTTTATTTTAATAACTTTTTTTATTGAAAAAATATATTGTTAGTAGCTACGTTTTTTCGTGGAAACTATCAAATTTGAAAGGATCAACTAATTCTTTTGCTTTTTATTATTTTTCAATAAAGCAAATAACTTATTGAAAAAAAAATACAGCCAATAAAAATGAAGACAATGTAAAAACATGCTGGCGTTGAAACACATACTTCATGGAAAGTTACTTGCTGTGATTGAGATTTTAATCCTTTTACATCCTGCAAACTTGTCATTTATTTTGAAAACTGGAAATTATTTTATCTATTATTTTAACTATTTGTTTTACTTGATAGTTAATTCATGGCAGTTACATTGTATTTTATTATTTCAAAAAGATCTTTTTTCATTTTAATTTTTTTAAGTGATGCTTCAATATTTTGTTGGCAGCAGAAGAATATTTAGCTCCACCCTTGTTTTAAATTTTTTTTTCTCTTTTTTTTAAATATTTTTAAATCTCTTTTTTCTAGTTTTTTGGTGCATCCATCTTTTTCTGAGGCTGCATCAAGGGTTTTACAAAATTCTTTATAAGCATGTTAACATGGCTATGAGTTGTCAAATCATGTATCAGTATCAGGGAAGAAACTAATTATCAATTATGCAGAATTTTTAGATAAACAAATGAACCATTTACTATATTAATTTGCTTTTGCTTTTAAAAAATATTTTATTTTATTTTTTATATTCTTATTGTAGATAATTTAAGGATTTTAAATGGACATTGCAGCTTTATTTTCATAATCCCTTTTGTTGTTGATTTTAACTCTTAAATTTTTAATTTTTTTTTTCTGGTTGTTATTTTTCTTTATGTTTGAATTTTTGTTTTTTTTATATATGTCTCAGCCTCTCATATCAACATATTTTGTTATTTTCATATTAAAAATGTTTATTTTTTGGACTGATTCTTTAAGAGCATAGGTTCAAGAAAATATTCTTAATTTTTAATTTTAAAATAATGTAAAGCATTAATGTAGAATTGACTAAGTTTATTTTGTGGTCAAAAGTGATTCTACTAAGAACTTCAATCCAGGAAACGTAGGAATTTTTTTTATTCCTTGAATGTGATTTCCATGATTTACGTCTATCTACTTCAAATTCTATTTTTATTTGCCAAATTGTCAAGAATTAAAAATTAAACATTGTGTGCCATCAAAATTCCCCCTTTTGACAATTTGTTGTGAAGAAATATTCATTCTACAAAACTTATTTTTTTACACCAGGGTTGCAATGCCACAGGGTAACCTGAAGAAACAAGAAAAACACAGGGAATTCAAAAATCAACAAAAAAAAAAAAAAAAAAAAAACAGGAAAAATCCAAGGAATTTTGAAATTTTCCTCAAAAACCTGGAAAATAAATGAATAGTAATAATAGTATTGATAATATTAATGAAGTTCAGGAATAAAGTAAAATAAAAAATAGTAATTTTGCTTCTTTTTTTAGAGTAAATATTAAAATGTTGATCATAAAAAAAAATCTTTTTATTGTTTTATTAACTTCTATCTTGAATTTCTTGATCATGCAAAGTGTATGAAATTAGTCTTCAATATTAATTGTTCTGCTTAACTTTTACACTTTTAGGTTCAAGTAATGAATGGTTAAGAGATGGCTTTTTTTTTTTTTTTTACCTTGCATAAAAAGTTAAATATATTCAATCACCATGCTATTATTTCAGTTACAGTTGAACCTAGATATCTCAAACCTCCTTATCTCGAAACCCTTGGTGTCTCGAAAAAACATTTTTCCCCTGCATTTTCTATAAAAACCCTTATGTATTTTCCATTGTTATCTCGAAATTTATTTTTGGAAACCCTTGATGTGTCGAAATTTTTGCACAGAAGCAAGTTTCAGTTGTCGTTTTTCTTTGGCAATTTTTGTTGTAAACCAGTTCTTGGGACCAGTTTTCTGTTAAAAACTCCCAAAAGGCATTATGAAGAAAGAAAGGCTAAAACGAGTCTAGATGTGGATTAAAATATATTTGAAGAACTTACGATGTCTTACAACATACCGTGCTGCACAACTCACGCAGCAGGAGAAAAAACGGAACAACAACCAACGGTGTTGCCAATTGAGTATAACTAAGATACATAATAAAACTCACGATGCCAATCAGTTTCAGCAACAAATGAAAAATACTAAAAACATAAATATAGTGTGAGAGGTATATATTTTTAACATGCTCCCTTGCCTATCACACTAGATACAACACAATGAAAATAAAACTTCTAATTAAAAATACAACCATTAAGCAAAAAAATACTGACATGGCAAACTCTAGGTACTACAATTTAAAAAGAACACACTTCAATACACTTTTAACAGAAATTAAATTTAAGAAAATAAAAAGTATTTTCATAGCTGCAAACTCGGTCCATGGTTGCAGGACTTCAAAAGAATTAATAAAAAAAAACCTAACAAGTCATCACATAGTTCAAATGACTCAATGTTCCTTCGGAAACTTGTTTTGTCATGGCATCTGCCACATTTTCCTTTGTGGGTATATGCTCAAACTTCAATATATTACTGGAAACCAGGTCACGTAGAAAATGGTGTTTGATATCTATATGCTTACTTCTTTCTGAAGTCACTCTGTTGTTCGCAATGAATATTGCTCCCTGATTGTCCACATTCACAACTTGAGGTGAGGCAAATAAGCGGCTACTTACTACCTCTTTTACCAAGCTATTGAACCACAAGATTTCTTTTGCTACGTGGCACATGGCCACATATTCGGCTTCGGTGGAGGACAAAGCAGTGATGGTCTGCTTTTTGCTAGACCAAGATATTGGTCCTCCAGCAAGTAAAAGCATGTATCCACTGAAGGATTTCCTGTCGGTCTTGTCCCCTCCCCAGTCGGCATCCGAGAAGGCAAGCAATCCTTTTCCGGTTCTTTGGAACTTCAATTTCCGAAACTTAGTACCCTTGAGGTATCTGAGGATATGCTTGACTCCTCTCCAGTGCTCTTCCATCGGCCTTTCGTTGAATTGGCTCATGTATGTACTTGCATATGCGAGATCAGGTCGTGTGCCGCAGGCTAAGTACAAGAGGCTGCCGACGGCTTGTCGATAAGGGAAGCTGGCCCCCGTTTGCTTCGATTCCGCCCCCTGCTGATCATCGGGCTTGCAGTACTTGATGCTTGGGTCTAATGGTGTAGCAGCTGGTTTTGCATCACTCATCTTAAATGTGTCTAAAATTTCAGACGCATAAGCAATTTGATCCAGCGTGATCGACCCATCTTCTTCTCTGTTAATCTGCATTGACAATATTTGGCTGGCAGGACCTAGGTCTTTTGCAGTGAACTTTTCTTTAATTTTTCCTTTGAACTTGTTTATTTCTTCTATGCCGCCAATGATTAGGAGGTCATCAACATAGACTCCAATTATGATGTTTCTCTCATGGCAAAAATAGATACAAGGGTCTGCTTTAGCTCTTATTAATCCATAATCGATTAGGAAGTCATTCAAACAAGAATTCCACACTCTTCCCGATTGTCGAAGACCATATATACTCTTTTTCAGGTGGCAGACAAGGTGCTCTTTACCTTTTTCAATGCATCCATCAGGCTGTGCCATATACAGGTCCTCTTCTAAAACGCCATTGAGATAGGCAGCTGTAATATCCATTTGATGGACTTCATAATCCTTTTCGGCAGCTATTGCAAGTAACAGTCGAATGGATTTAAGCTTGATGACAGGCGCAAAGGTGTCTTGGAAATCCTTGCCAGATACCTGAACACAACCTTTTGCAATTACTCTGGCCTTGAATTTTGTTCGTTTTCCAGATTCATCCTTTTTTCTGCGAAACAGCCACCTGGACGGTATTATCTTCACGCCTGGTGGTCTCGTGGTGAGTTCCCACGTTTGGGCTTGAGTGAGGTTTGCAATTTCTTCATTCATTGCCTCTCTCCACATGTCCGCTTCAGGGGATTGCATGGCTTCAGTGACTGTCACTGGGTCTCTCTCATCATGGAGTGTCTCTTTGGCATTGTAGAGATAGTAATCCGAAAGGTGTTTGGGAAGATTCACAGGCCTTGCACCTATTCCCCTCTTGCTTCCACTGCCCGAACTGCTATTTGACGCTTCAGTAATAACATCATCGTGTGTGTCATGCACTTCTTCAATAGTATTTCCAAATGATTCATTTAAATCTTCACACTTGTCATCTGGGACGTCTTCTATCTGTTGAATCGAGCACGCTTCAGTGCATAAATCCTGTGATTCTTGATGATTTAAAGGCATTTGGTTTCCTAAATTTGAAAGATCAACTTCTTCTTCAGATGTATACATGCAGTTTTCATCTAAGCTTTCAATGCTAAGAATGGCTTCTTCTGCAGTATCATTACAATTTTCCATCTTCAAGGGGAAAACATTTTCTTCGAAGATCACATCTCTGCTCACGAAAAACTGTTTTTTCTTCAAATCATATAGCTTATAGCCTTTGACTCCAGTTGGATAGCCAACAAAAACGCATTCTATAGCCTTTGGGTCAAGTTTGCTTTTCCTTGAATGTGTGCGAGTATGACTCCATGCCTTGCATCCAAATACCTTGAGGTGATCTACTTTACTTTCAGCGCTTGACCAAACTTCATCGGGAATCTTGCCATTTATTGCACAGGATGGTCGCTTGTTGTTAAGGTAGGCTGCAGTAGCTGCTGCTTCGGCCCAAAATTCATGGCCTGCTCCGGATTCAATTAGCAAACATCTTGTTGTGTTTATTAACGTCTGATTCAATCTCTCCGATTTGCCATTTTGCTGAGGTGTTTCTGGCACTGTAAGTTGTCTTTGGATCCCATGCATGGTGAGGTACTTGTCAAAACTTGCATTCTTGAACTCTCCCCCATTGTCACTTCTCAGAATCTTGATCTTCTTGTTGTGGATGTTTTCAACTGTGCGGCGGTACTCGTCAAATTTTTCCAATACTTCTGCTTTGGCCTTCATAGTATATAACGTAGTATAATGTGAGTAGTCATCTGTAAATGTGACAAAATAGCTTGAATCTCCAAGAGACGAAGGGGAAATCTTGCCAACAACATCTGAGTGTATTATTTCAAGGAGATCCTTGGCTCGTGTGCTGGCAGACTTTGGAAACTTTTTCCGCTTCATTTTCCCTTGAATACAGACGGTGCAAGGTGTATTTGCCGATTCTTTGTCTTCTTCAAGAGAATCCAAATTTTTGATGGAACTGTAGTGTGGGTGACCGAGCCTTCTGTGCAACAGTTCAGTATTTTTAGTTCTAGTCATACAGGCAGTTTCTATCTGTTCTTCAATGATGTAAAGTCTTCCTTTTTTCTTGGCTGACAGGAATATTTTTCCCTCGCTGTCGATTATTTTGGCTTTGCCGTCTGCAAATTCCACTTTAAAGCCTTTCTCTTCTATTCTTCCAATAGACAGTAAATTTCCTCCTAGCTCTGGGACAAATAAAACATCTTGAATGGTAATGTTTCTTCCTTCGTTTTCTTCATGTATGCAAAATGAAATATTCCCAATCCCACTGACTTTTATTCTTTCAGAATTAGCCACTTCAACTTCAGATGCATATTTTCTCAGACTAAGGAATTTTCTTCTGTCAGAAGTCATGTGTTCTGTGGCTCCGCTGTCCAGGATCCAGAGTAGGGGGTTCACTGATGCCATATCATTTCTTGCAGAAAGTGCACTGTCTCTTCTTTGTTCTCCAGTTTTGGAATTATTTTTATTTCCTTTCTGTGAATTGCAGTTCTTTGCAATGTGGCCCCATTCTCCGCATGAGAAACACTTAATTTTCCTTGGTTTGGCTTCATGTTCTTCTACTGGTTTTCTTGATGACGACCTTCTTTCATTCTTCTCGTTTGGTTTCCACGAGGGGGGGTTGTAGTTTCTTGTATGGAGTGCTGCTTCTTCGTGGTAAAAATTCTCACTTCTGTTTACTCTTTTTTCCTCTAAAAGTAGTTTTGATTTCACCATTGAGGTTGATAGGTTAACTTCGTCTTTCTCTAAATTTAGAATCAGATTTTCGTATTGCTTTGGCAATCCAATCAGCATTATTAATGCCACTTCCCTATCTGTAAAGGCGTAGCCTCCGCTCGCAAGTTTTCGATGAATGTCCATTAGTCGACTTAAATAGGTGTGCATTGTTTCATTATTTTTCATTGTTGTATTGAAAAATTCTTTCATCAATTGTATGGTGTGCAGCAGTCCAAACTTAGTGTGGATATCTTTCAATGTATTCCACGCTTCTCTCGCGCTGTTGCAATCGCCGATGTCATCGAGAAAATTGTCTTCAACAATTAAAAAAAGCAGTGTTAAAGCTTCTTCATTTCTTCTAGTTTGGTTGTCTGTCATTTCATGACCGTATCCGGGCTCAACCGCCTCCCAGCAGCGTTTTTGCACCATCAGAGCACGAGCTCTAATTGACCAAGAATGGTAGTTGTCAGAATTCAATTTCGGCAATTTATGCTCGTCGGTAGCCATTTCTTTTTCAGTTCCTTCTAATGAACCTTCAAATGAAAAAAAATACGATGACCAACTTCTTCAAAAACGAGTTAAATTGCTTCTTCTAAAACCTTACTTCGGGAATCGCTGCTAGTTAGGCCTAGTTCTCGCATCAGTCGATCGTTCGTCGATCCTCTCCATTTATTCCAAGAGCGTTCGTGCTGATAACGTGTTAAAAACTCCCAAAAGGCATTATGAAGAAAGAAAGGCTAAAACGAGTCTAGATGTGGATTAAAATATATTTGAAGAACTTACGATGTCTTACAACATACCGTGCTGCACAACTCACGCAGCAGGAGAAAAAACGGAACAACAACCAACGGTGTTGCCAATTGAGTATAACTAAGATACATAATAAAACTCACGATGCCAATCAGTTTCAGCAACAAATGAAAAATACTAAAAACATAAATATAGTGTGAGAGGTATATATTTTTAACATTTTCATCTCTATTCTAGTAAAATTTGTGATTTTAGTGGATTGAAGCAAGATAATAGGGAAGTGTTGGTATGAAAGGGGTGCTGTGTTTTCCCCAGAGTTTAGAATCTTAGTTCATTTCTCTCGAACGTGTTGTCCACTTTGAGGAAAGGGGGTTGATTTTTTGCCAGTCGGTTTTCAAGTGAAAGCGAAAAATGTGTTCCTCATTTTCATCATTCTGCTTTTTTAACTCCTACAAAATGGCTGCTGAAAACTCTTTTGAATGTGGAGAGCTACTAGTTGAAGATAAGAGTTTTTTAATTTTTAGGTGAAAAATCAAGTTGAAATTGTTCATTTCAAAATCTCTTCCTGTGCACTTTCGACAATTATAAAATTTCAAATCTAGTAAAATATTGAAGACTATTGTAATTCCAAGTAGTCTCATAGTACATATATAAATGCATATAGCGTACATGTGTGTACTTGTGAGAGTTTCTAGTGTAATTTTTTTTTAAACCATGATAACTCAAAAACTCGATATCTCGAATTTTTTCCCGCCCCGAGAGATTTGAGATATTGAGGTTGTACTCAGTGGCGTAGCTACGCTTTCTGCCGCACGGTACGGTTCCTCAATTTGCTGCCCTTTTGATGGGAAATAGTTAATACATTAAAGAGTCAAAAATGTTTTAATAAGATTTTAATAAAGAAAAAATAAAAAAAAAATTTCCTTCTTATTTTTCTTAAAGAAGAAAAAAAGAAGGAACTGAGAGCTTGACCGAAAAATTCCAGAAGTTAAGTCAAAAGTCGGAATTTTAAGTAATTTTTGCTAACGGTTTATGGAAAAGAGGCTTTGAGCTCCCTCCATATTATTATTTTTTTTTTTTAAATTAAAATCAATTTTATGCTTTCTTTGGTGACGTTAGGGGGATTGGGAGTTCGCAAGGAAATTTTCCGAAATAGAAGTCGTAAAAAAGCAATTTTTGGATACGTGAAGACATTGGGGACAGTTCCGCGGCGCTGTCCGGAAAGCTTTTCAACTATACTGAAAAGCATGTAAATGTAGGCTGTATCTAGTGGTGTAAGGGCCTCCCCTAACTCCAACAAAGACTGGATTTTCCTCCCGAAATATTTTCAAATTTGAAATAAATTTTTGTCTACCTTTGATGGAGAATAGGGAACGTACGCAAGCTCTCGAAAAAAAATTTCCGATGCTGAAGTTTCAAAAAGGGAATTATAGGCTAGCTTTGACGGCATAAGTTTCCAACTATTTCCAAAAATGTTGGGGAGTCAGATGGTTTTCCCCTCTCCCTATGAAATGTTTTGAAAATGACGTCCTAAAAACGCGACTTTAGCCATTGTTTGACGGACAACATCATAAGAGAGAGTCAACTGTGATGACGTTACAACGTTACAGGAAGTGTTAGGGCTTGACCGCCCTCAGGAATTTGTTGGTATTGAAATTTTAAAAACCCAATATAAGGCTAAATGATGGGATGTAAAGGGATGGGGTAGGCGTTATCCTTTGGAAATGTTTTGAGAATCAAAGCCTACAACTACACTTTTAGGCTGTTTGGTGACGTTAAGGGATGGGAAGACTCTTCCGGTTACACTTCCCGAAAAATGTGACACCGCCCTCAGTCTGTAGCTTCAGACGCAGGAAGAGAAAAAACAAACAATATAATACTCAGATGTCCACAAGAACAACACATGTTTCGTATTTGAGTAATTTTATTATCATAGTTGCACCACAACCTTAGAATTAAAAGATCTTTTTTTGACTCTAAAAAAAGATCAAAAGCATGATTTACTTATTGGGAAAAAGCGTTATTTTTCCGCATCAAAAGTGAAATTTCCGCCCCTCAAAAAGTGCCGCCCGTGGCGGACCGCCCCCTCCGCCCCTCCCTAGCTACGCCACTGGTTGTACTGTGTTACAATTTTTTATTTATTTATTAAAATACTTATTGTTTTGATTTTATTTCCTGTGGTGAAATTATCAAGATATTAATTTTCTTTTTCAAACATCAGTGTTCGCTCGTTTGTAATGTGTCATTTTCATACAGGGAAAAACACAGGGAATTTTTTTTTTTCCGAAATTGAGTGGCAACCCTGTTACACTAAGCCAAAAAAATTACCAACTCTTCAATTGATCGAGAAAATCCTGTATTGACAGTTGCATTTCAGTTTTTTATTAATATAATTAGTTTGTACTAATTATTTCTGTTAATGCTTCTCTTTCAATGTTTAAATTAGGACTGAAAAAAATGCTGCAAATTGGTCAAAAGAAAAACTTAAAGAACTGTTTACTAATGTAAAAGTTGAAACTGATTTTGGTAAGTTCATTTTCTTATACTTTTAATATTTTGTATAAAATGTTATGTGTATTAGGGTTGACTCTTGGTTGAAATAAAAGCTCCCTGAACAGGAAACATTTTGAAATGGACGTCTGCAGAAGGCTTAGAGTAATGGTCCCCAACCTCTCTTTTACCTAAAGTCTGCATCTCAGGTTCAGATGAATCTTACAAGCCAGAACACTTATAACTTCATTAAAATACAGTGAAGTGCCGTTTATATGTTTCTGAAAAAAACAGTATGAAAAAAATGAAAAGGACATACAAAAGGTATTAGTTAATATGTATTAAACTCTGCAGGAACCAAATGAAAAAACGTATAGATAAAAATGTATAAAAGAAAAACGTATAAACGGTGTTTCACTGTATATATAAATATTTTTAGATAGCTTGGGAAAACGCAGCAAAAGAAAAAAAAATTAAACTAAGCATTGCTGTTATCATTGTTACATGATTTTTATCCATACAAAATTTCTTTCGTTTTTTTAGAAACCAATTTCTATCTATTTATTTAGCTTCAAATTTAGAACAATCTTTCATAATATCGATTAAAGATGATCTGTTGTTTTGAAAGGTTCCAGAATATATTTTTCAATTTGTCACATTGAGTATAATAACAGGCCATAAGTTGGTCACCACTGGCTTAGAACATATGACAAGTAGGGACACTTTGTTCCTCTTTTCCAGTTTATTTTTTATTTCACTAAAAGAAAAACATTTAAATCATTAGGGTAAAGAATGATATATATAAAATTTATTTATTTATATTATATTTTAAAATTTATTTATTTCTAAATAGAATCCTTGAAAGTGGACCAAGGTGCCCATTTTGTGTGAATTATATTAGCCTATTCTATAGGGTCCTTTTCAGCATGTTACACAAAAAATGTTACACAGCGCTTCTCTTTCAAAGGCAAGCATAATTGAATCTATTATATCAGAAAAGGCATAAATCCCTGATGCAACTTTTCTGGAATCAATAAAAAGTGGTTTATTTCATTCATAAATGAACTAAATTCGACAAAAAATTTTTTGACTAATCTAGCCACAAGTGAGAACATTACCTCACCTTAAACTACGCTTCCTTTCATCACTGAAATTAATTTTAAAAAATTGGACTTGTGCTCTTTCCGTAATAAATATTCTAAAAAGCTAGTTTAGAGGAATGAAAATGTAAATCAAGTGAAATAGATTTGTTTCAAACTGATTTAGGATTATATAAAATAATATAACAAAGTGGCAAGAATAATTAATGAAGTCTGCATGCATAAGTTCATTATCTTAAGAAAATACTTCCTGTATTTTCCTCTTTCACTCGTCTTGTTTTTGTGAAATAATAAAGTCTGGTGTAAAAAAAATTTTAAAAAAAAAGTAAAAACTAACAAACTGAGGGAAAAAAAAGCAAAAGTTTCACATGTATATAAAACTATATTTATATTCATCAAATACATCCTGCATAGAATTCTTCTTTTTCTATTCTTCTGTTGGCTAATTTTCTGTACCAAGTTTGATGTACATATTAGTATGATTATGTTCGAATTGCACAGAATAATCATCTTGATAACTGTTATTTCATTCTACAATATGAAAATTTATCCCTTTGTACTCAATATTGGCAAAGGTAGTTTAACCGACAAGCGTTACTTTGCAATAAGCTCTTGAAAACCGTCTATAAAAGAGCTTGCCTGAAACCATTCCTTTGTTGATTTAACAGTGGATTTTGATGTAATTTCAGGATGTCACTTATAAGAGATTAGATTTCACATGGTAATAATCTGTCATATCTGTTTAACATTTGTTTTACTGTCCCAAATCTCGGTTGCAAAGGACAAGCGAATGTCCTCTCAGAAAAAAATACTCAGCAATCTTGTTAAATTCCTTCAGTATCATTTCCAGAAAAAGTCTCCTGCAGTGTTGTTCTTATTTTGACCAGCGTATATCTCACTGAAAGCCACAGTTTTTTCGCAGTTAATAGATTGATGTTAATAAAATCCCTGAGAAATTAGCGAATTTCATTTTGATACATATCTACCTTATCTCTACCTGGATCGTGATTTCGAATCCCTCCTCTCCCTAACACCGCTAACTGAAAAATCTTCCGCTTGCTGTAATAATGCTAGATCAAAGGAGTTATTTGTTTTTATTGCATTACGGCAAAAAATGTAGTTCTTCTATGATTTTGCCATACATTCACATTGCATCTTACTGTTCCTTCATTCACGTTTAGTGCAGAAATGGCATAAGTCCGGGACTTATGACTTTTCTGCACTAAACAAAAATGTGACTCTTAAATAAAGTGCATTTTTGTACAAGGATCGACTTCCCTGCTACACGTTGTCGTTCCTGCTACAATTCTATTTCTCTACGTGCAAATATGGTAAAACCACAGCTAACTCAATTTCGAAAAAAAGTGTGACTTATGCCCTTTCTGAAATAATCGATTCATTTATTGCAACTAAATTAGTTCTTGTTTTTATTAAAATAAAAAACATAAATTTTTATGAGCCATAAAGCTCACTAAGTTAAGTAATTGAAGCTGAAAAATATCTGTGATTGATTGTACAGGGTTGCCACGGGTGTTTAAAAGTGCCTGTTACAAATGGCCCTTTGAAGTGCTCAATTTTAAACAAAAATTGTTTATTATTTTGACAAGGTGAGAGCTTCATTTTAATTGAAAGCTATCAGCACTAACTCCAAAATTTTAAATAAATTATTCAGTCTTTTCTATTTTTATTATCTTTTGTTGTTTTAGCATTATAATGACATATGTATGGATGTGGAGAAACCAATCTAAGTTGTTTAGCTCTGATGATGACTCAGTTTTATTAATAATTATTGTTATGCTTATGTTTTGAATGGCTTTTAAAATAAACACAAAAGCCTTAGATTTATACATATTTTTTTATTTTAATTCACATATTGAAATGCTATTCTAAATATGCTTTTTCGCTGTTGTCTTAATTTTTTAATTTCATTTTATTAAAATTTATATTTTTTTATTTGCCCATTTGTTACTGGATCTCCAGGAATCTGGTAGAAATCCTGATAGTACACAGAGCAGGAAACTATTGTGATATACCAAGAACTCGAAGAAAATTCCCTAGTTGTAGGAAATTTGTTGCTTTAGAGTGTTTTATTTTGATTTCCATTTTGGAGTTTAAACCCTGTTTTAAGGAGAACATAAAGTAACAACTCCTTTATATAAAATGGCAATTTTTTTTTTTTAAGTTAAAAAAATGAAATCTTGGACAGTTAGTATTTATAATTTAAAGTTTATCGCATATTCAACGTTAGCAAAAGAAATTTTGATGAATATTTGTGAGATAGAAAAATAATAATTAATGATTATTGGAAAGGGGAAGGAAGGCACTTAGCAAAAAATAATGTTGAAAAATGCATAATTAATTGCTTAGTACTTGTAACTGGGGCGTTTCACAAAACTTACTTTTGTTTCCTTGTTTTTGCTGTTGCAGTTATGTTGCAGCAAAGCTGAAAGTAATATTTTTTGTGTGTAAAAACTTTCTTACCTTTATTAGCGTTATTGATTACTGTTTTTAAATTTTTAATTGAAAATTTATTTATTCTAATTTATTTCATTTAGCTGCTTGCACAATCACAGAGGTTGTAAAATGTGAAGGTGATGCTGTAGTAAACAATCGCAAAGCTAAACTTATATTTTTTTATGAATGGGCCTTAGAGATGAAGTGGAATGGTAAGCTTGTTCTTAGATAATCTTTGTTTGTTTAGGAGAGAAATTATAGAATTTGCTTTTATAATTTCTTGTTTCTACACGTTTTCTTACCTTAAGCTATTTTGAAATGCTGTAAGAAAAAATTGTTGATTGTGTTATGAGCAATATTTGCAATATTTTATTAAAAAATTTTGTTGTTGATGATACTTGGTAGTAAGCTTTCATTTTAGGACAAATATGTTAAACAGTGTCTTGTTAAATAAATGTTGTTTATTTATTCAATACAATCTTATGTGCTCTTTTAAGCAATTTCCAGATATTTGCGTCCTTCTGTTGACTTAAATGTTTCTTTTTATCCTATATAGTGTTGAAGTGTGTCTACCTCTGACATGTTTTTCCTTTGGAACCGTCTTGTCTTTTAATGGCTCCTCACAATTCAAAAATTATTCAATTCTTTTCTGTTTTTGCTTTTAGTGTCAGATGATAGTATTTACTCTGCACTGATAACAAAGGCTAAAATGAACTTGTTTTGTTGCATACTTTAAATTCTATTTTGATATTAAATGATAATTAATGTCTCCTTTTAAACTAAGAACTGACTGACAAAATGATATTGTGTATTGGAAGTGAGTAAATAGACAAGAATAAGTAAACAAATACTATTTATTAGTGTGAGATATTATGACAGAAATCACACAAGGCAAGATATGATCAATTAAAAGTCATCAATATAGATTGAGGTAGCAGCTTCATCTTGTCATGATTGACAATAGAAATACACAGCATGGAAAAATCCACCTTTACAGATAGAAAGCTTAGTAATTTATGTATGTCCGTAAATTCAATTTGACATGACAAAATAAACACTCTGTCGCTGGACAGGAATAACTAAGAGGCAGTTCAGGGTTTGTAGTCTTTAGAAAATCCTTATTTTTCATTTCCGTTTTTAACCCCTTAGAAAATTCTTTTTTAAGAACTTAAGTCTTATTCCATGCTCTTATTTTGTTTCCATCATCTCTTAAGTCTTAGTGTTTCCTTATACCGTATTTTCCCGTTGAAGCACAGCTCTATCCTATGTGCCAAACAACAGGGAGGTTATCTCAATGTCTCATATTGTGAAAACCTGCCATTGTTTGCTTTTGCTTATCTCTTCATCATATCCTGCTTTCCCACTTCAGTTTATTTCTCCTGATATTCTATCACTATTAATAAATTTTCAATTTTTAGAAATTTAGCTTAATGCTTTGCTATCTGTGCAAAGTTTTTGATGACCAATCTTATTGTTTCACAATCAAGACTTAAGTTCCTCCATGCCATGCCAATTACTGTATTTATAAAAATTCGTATCTCATGAAATTTTCCTTCAATTTTCACTGGATGATCGGCAGCATGTTGAGAAGATAAAGAATTAAATGAAAATGAACTACCTGGCACATCGCTAGGATTTTGTTAAGGGGAGGGGGGGGGTCCAAGGTTGCACGAACTTTAAAAATGGAAGCATGCCAAATCAGAAGCATTAACTGTTAATTGTATAAATTAATACTATTCCAATCAAAACTACAATTAATAAGTATGATAATTAAAGCTTTGCAATATATTTGCTTTAAAAAAAAAAACGCTCATATTTATTTTAACTACATTATCAACTGTCTAACTCAATTAAATGCTCCATAATTCCTCACTCCTGGGAATTGGATTTTGGACTGCATTTAATGCTTCTATGGACGAAAATATCGCCAAGGTTCATTAAAGAGAAGCTCGAAATGTTTCTTAATTCAATTAAATTTTTAAAATACATTCAACGATAAGAGATGGAATGATACTTCTAATCTTCTTTTTTATAGTATTTTCATATAAAAGCTTAGGAAAACATTATTAAAGCTGTTCAAACAACTAAAATACATAGAAAGTGTCGTTGCTCGTTAATAAGTATTTTCTTGTGATGTATTGCTAAAATAGTAAATTTGAAGCTAAGGATCATTTATGGTATTTACGATGAATTAAGTTAAACGATAAAATTTCTGTGTCAAAATTTTTGAAAAAAATTTGAATGATAATTTCTTTATAAATACAATTTTAGGCCATCAAAGATTTTAAACATTTTTCTTGGACATTTTCTATTTAAGGAGTTTCGCATGCAGGGTCATTTAAGGGTGATAAGAGGAAGCATTACTTTTAGAACTTAGGAAAATGAATGAATACACTTACAAACACATTGTATATACATAGTATTTTTATGTGTAGTCTTTACCCCTCTTCAGGAAAACAAATAAACTAAATCAAAGCAGTAGTTCTGTTCATTATGCTGATTCAAAACAACAACTGTATGGGAAATGACCGATAGTAACAGTAATGAATCATCACAACAAAATTTGACACTCCAAGCCTAGTTATTTTACTAACAATCTGAAAATATAAAAATTTTAAATTTCTACATTTGGCGGTACTCATCCGATTTTGATCCTTTAGGAGGTAATCTTTGCCCTATTTGATAATACGGCAGCACCAAAATTAGATATACTGTGAAAAGCTAATCATCTTTCGGGAACAAATATAAAAGGTTTATAGGTTGTTTAAAGCCCCAATTAGCAAACATTTTGCTCTAAGTCATCAGATGTTATAACCTAAAGGTTTAAAAGAAGACAAATCTCTTGTAAAAACTCTAAGAAAAGTTGTAAATCGAAATCTAGATAGGATTTAAATTGATTCCACATTTGAGCGAAACAATTGCCTGTTTGTGACAATTGATATTTTGATAGTTGACATTTTAAACCATAACTCCAGTAGATTAACCCTAAGCTTCAGTAGATAACGTTCATTGATGACCACTTTTTAGTTTCTTTAGTGCCCTGAAATGACAGTCTCACCAGTAAAACAGTTAAGCTACTGAATCCAGTTCAGCCTTGTTACAATAAATCCATTCCCTGCATTTTAAACATTATCAAAACATATTATAAAATTATCATTCGTTTAGGGAGTTTCATTATTGATGAGGTCAAGAGCGTTAGTCGATCATTGGCTATTACATATATGAGGATAAGAACAACAACTATTATTTTTGCATTTGGAGTCTACTGTGCTTTTTAACCATGAAAGTACAGATACTTATTACATAATTCTTGAATACAAAGCTGTCAGTAAATAGCTATCAAAAAATTTGCTAAATAAAGCATATGCACAAATATTATATAGTATTTTATTCAAAAAATGAAACTAGAAGATAGAAGAAAACATATATATTCAGTTAAACTAATAAATAACTTTTCCTTTTGACCTCGTGAACACAATTCAGTTAGTATTTTTAAATAATGATTTAAAATAATTTCATTGTGAAATATATGTGTATCTTTAAACTTATACATCTTTACACATGTGTTAATCATTCCAAACTTAAAACTAAAAACCAAACAGATCCAATTTTTTTTGAATTAAATTTTTTTGTTTTTTTAAACTTTGACATCTCATTGAAATCAGTTTTGTCACATTAGTATTAAACTTTATTTATTCATCTTTTTTTTACTACCTCCAGATACATACTTTGTTTTCCTTTTTTATAAATCAGTAGCAGTACCCGCACAGTGATGCCCGTGCTAAAAATTTTCGTTGAATAAAAAAAACTGACTCCCCCTCCCCCTCTGATGTGAAATGATCATTTTTCTTTGTATAAAATGCGTACACACCTTTTCAAAAAAAAAAAAAAAAACTTCAAGTTTCTTTGAAATCAAAAACTTTTCGTCAAATCATTAAATTAGATTTACAGTTACTTTAAAACTCTATTTAGCAAGTGAAGCGGTTTTTACTGCAATTTAAAATATTTCGCCAAATAAGCAAAGACATCAAATAACATCTTTCATATGTAAAAATAATTCCACAGCTCTATTGTTTATCGCCAAATTTGCCCAGCAACCACGCTAGCATAATCCATCGGTCTAAAAAAGAAAAAAGAAAAACATCCCGTGGAACATTCAAAAATCATCGTCAGAAAAAAAAAGAAGAAACTGTCGTACATTTCATTTGGATAAAAACAAATCAAGTTTATTTTCTTTCAAAACAATGAATTGCATTAACGGTTGCTTTAAAACAATAATCCTAGACTGAACCTGCTCAGCGTCTAACGTGCCAAGCGACCACGCTACCAGAACCCAGCCCTTTTGTCAGTGAAGCGGATGTTTTTCTTGGCCAATAATAGATGTTTCGCCAAACAAACAAAGAGGTATAAAATCACATTAACAGTTTTCAAATCTTTACATATTAAAAGCTGCGTTGCCCGGCTTTGCCCGGTCTACCTTGAGAACAAAAATTGTGTCAAGTGACATATATTCAGCAATTAATTAAAAGAATAACTTAATAACTTAAATAAAAGAACACCATGCAAAATTACCCTTCCAAACAATGACGACAGTTATTAAAGTACTTTTAAGAAATTAAAATGCGAAAGACTGATTTTAAAAGCGTAACCATGGAAACATGAAATAAAATAAGTTAAAGAATGAAAATGCGAAAATAAAATGGTTGAAAACCTGAATCAAAATGACGTATTTCGAAATTGATTTAAAAACGCTTTTAACTTTTTTCCTTTGTTGAAGATAGAAGCCCATTTTTTCGACCGAAGGTCGAGAGAGATCTGGAGTAAAAAATCTCGCTTTTTCCAATGCTGTTAAAAAGAAAACTGTGGGACAGTTCCTTCACTTTATTGATAGATATAATGAAGAAAGTAGTGCCTAAATTTCAGCTAAGCCTAAAAAACTTCGAGCTAAAAACGCAAATTACTCCCGCCATAATTAAGTTAGAGCATTGAAATAAATTGTTTAGAACACAGAAAATTCCACCCTTTTTAACGATATATAATATTAATATGTGCAAGTAATTTTTCACCCCTTTAATAAGCAATTTACGTGAAATTTGGGCCTAAATTTGAATTTAAAAAAGAACTGTTTATCGGATTTTTTTCGAATTATAGCCTATGTTACTCAGTAAGAAATCACCTTTCATACAGTGAAAGAATTTTTCAAATAGGTGCAGTGGTTTCGGGTATTACTTCGAACATATAAACACACAAAAATCCGCCCTCTGTCTTTATAATATTAGTAAAGATGTATAAAAACGCTAGAGATAAAACATTCTCAAAAATTCTAGTTCTTTTCAATACATTTTAGCTCAGAAAAAGTGAAACAAAAAAAAATCTCTTACCTTGTGATGAAAATGAACAAAAACTCAGAACGAATTTCCAGACATTACTTTCATGGTTGTAGAAAGGCATTTACAACTTTTCTTAGAGTTTTTACAAGAGATTTGTCTTTTTTTAAACCTTAAGATTATAACATCTGATTACTTAAAACAAAATGTTTGCTAATTGAGGCTTCAAACTACCTATTAACCTTTTATATTTGTCATCGAAAGATGATTAGCTTTTTACAGCATATCTAATTTTGGTGCTGCCGTATTATCTCAAATAGGGCAAAGATTACCTCCTAAAGAATCGAAATCGGATGACTACCGCCAAATGTAGAAATTTTAAATTTTTATATTTCTATATTGTTATTAAAATAACTATGTTTAGAGTGTTAGATGAATGCTAAAAGTTGCGAGCTTCCGGGACACAATGATATAAGTAATCCATGATTGTTACGAATGAAAATTATAAGTGAAATAAATTGAATTGATTGGTTAAAAAATGAAATGATATTCAATGTTATTTTTGTCTGTACAAAAGTTTAAATAAATGAGAAAACAATGAATAAAATTGCGCCTATTATTAAAAAAAAAAACACATTAAAAAAATGCAATACAACTTACCGAGTGGGGGTTGGCTATTTTTTTCTTATGTGTTTATGGTTTTGCTCCTGATTTTTCCCTTTAACTTTGGAGGAAAACATTCAGACCATGCCAATGGCAATCGACCCATACCAATGACTGATAGAGAAACTGAATGTGCAACCTAATAACAGTTCTGAACTATCCACGACTCTAGGAGCCTTAGGCACCTTCTAAAAAGACGGCGCTACATAACACGGGTGGCTGACCCCACAACTGTCCAAGAAAAAGAAGAGAAGAGGATCTGTTTCTGATTAAACTCAGAAAAACATCTCTCAAGTGTCGCTTTCCTCTTTGTATGACCTTCCCGCAAAAACATTCCTACAAATTTCCTGTCTCCGACATTTTCATCATTGATGACTCTCATCGATCTTTCGTTGAAAATAAATGTTTGCTTAAGAGCTGCCGGCGATTTCCTTGCATGGAGGGGCACTAAGATAATGTCTCCTTTGGACAGGTCTGCAATCGGTACCACAGATGGAAGACTTCTGTCCGTCCCCCCCCCCCCCCCCCCCCCCCCCCGCACCACTTCCAGAGGTTCTATTGTTCTGAACTAAACTGAACGTGAGAAAGTTGTCAATTAATGAAAATATTTAGGACAAAAGAATTGTTTATTTAATTAAATTTTTTTTTTAGAAAATTCTGTTTATCTAAGTGCAGGGGGACAGTCGCCTATCAGGAGGGGGGTCCAGACCCCATGGACCCCCTCCTTGGCTATGTCCCTGGAACTACTATTGCTTGGGAAAGCAATTGTAATTGAATTAAATATTAGCATTCTTCATTCAAATGTCACGCCTGTTTGAAACGAAAGAGAGTGAGCCAATTGTTTGTTAAAAAATGATGTGAAAATTAGTTTTTATATTTTTTAATGTCTTGAAAACAATTTTATGTTTTAATTTTGTTACAAAACTCTGTTTTGTATCCTAATAAATGGTAAGACTGTATTTAGGAAGTTGTTTTGCTTGTTACTGATTTTTGATTCTCTGGATTGCTTTTGGTTCCAGTTAGTCCAAATAAACGAGGTTGTTTTGAGCAAATACAACTTTACGAAACCCAATTGGAAAACAAAACCTAATTTGAATGTGTGACAATCATTGTTGGAGATATCTTGCTTTCTTTCATTTTCTTAATTAGTGTTCTGTACATGAAAGCATATTCAAAAGCTTGTAAATGAGCCATTCTGAATATTATAATCACATGAAGCTAGTGTTTGTATCTTTTTTGATAGTAAGCATGGTTTTGAATACATTACTTTTTTTTTTTTTTTTTTTTTTGCTGGAATTGTTTTGGTTATGGATTTTGGAAAAGAAAATATCTAACAGCTATATGCAAAAATTACTTGTAAAAATCTATATTTAATTTTGACTTAATGAAACAATTTATAGGTGCCTTAATAAATGGTGATACAGAAGGAAAAGGAACTATTGTAATACCAAATTTGAGTGAAGAACATGAAATAAAGGATGTTGATGTAAGTTTATGCTTGATCTATAGCTTGATTTTATCACTACTCACCTATTTTTAGTAATTAATTTTCCACTTTTGATTAAACTTGTACAAAAACCAAATAAAGTGAAGCACCATTTAAATGTTTCTCTTTGATACACTTCTGTCATTTATACATTCTTAAAATTTTCTCTATAAAGTCAAATACATATTAATTTATACCTATTATGCATTTTTTCATTAACATGCTTGCCTGCAGTTCTTTCACGTTATCACAAATATATAAAACAGCTACATGGCTATATTCTGTTCTTCCTACATGTAGCATTTTGAGGGTGGGAGGGGTATAGCTTAATTTTTCTCCTGTCTTTGGTATATCAGCAGTATAAAAAACAAGATTTTATTACCTGTAAAATTTCTTTTTTCCAGTTTTGTATTTAGTGTATAGTTCTTAATTGTCTTTACAACCTGTAAAAGTTGCTGAAAGTGCTTAGAAGAATTGTTTTGTAAATTCTATTGCTCCACTGAAAACCTGTTTTAAAATGTACTGAATTTGTCAAAAAATTGTTTTATAGGTGATTGTACATTTGGAAACATCTGGTCCAGAGTCTGAAATTTTGAAAGACGTAATGAAGACAACAGGACTTGATATTATGCGGGAACGTCTTAGTGGTTATGTAATTGCATTAAAAGAAGGTGATAATTTTTCTAAATTACAAATTTTAATTGTTTTTATTGTTTATTTTCAGGATAACTATACATAAAATGTGGCAAGTATTTTCTTGTTTCAGTGAAGTAAATATGACGTATAATCATTTCAACTAAGTTCATTGTAATATTGTCAATGAACATGTGAAACTCCTTGAAAAATTGAACTAGGTGTAGTTAATTTATATATAAAAATGCAATATTAAGGTATGGGGCATATGGACCAGTTTTAGTAATCTGGATGAAAAAAAATGTTCATTTGGTTTTAATTTTGCATTCATCACATAATTTTTGATTGAATTTTTGCTGCCATTACCAGAAGCTATTTATACTCAATCAAAATAAATACTTGTCTATAAGTAACAAAAATAAACTGCTAAGGGTCATAGTTATAAAAGTTGTACAAATCCTAAATTAGACATAAAGTGGTCAAAAGAGTTTGACTGAGACGGGGAGGTCCCGGGTTCAAATCTCGGCTCGGGCATGGATGTACTTTCTCTCTCCTGTCCTTGTCCTTCTTTTGTGTGAATGTGTTGTTGTGTTGTGAATGGTTGCCTGTCGTATAAACAGGTCCTTATGGCATGTGTGAACTGTTATGGTGGTTCAAAAACGCATGTAAAAAAGAAAAGTTTCTGTTAGATAACAGGACACCCCTCAATATTTTTGGACTTGTGGATAGTAATGTACTGGAAGAATTTTCGCTTCCTATTTCGACTGAAAGAGGATGCTCAACCCTCACCCCCAAACTTCATACGTATGGAGAGGTGTATTAAAAAAGAACACTGAACGGAAAAAACAATGCTACATATTGTAATATGCATATACATTGCAAAAAAATAATTGTTTATAAAAAAAACAGCTGAGAAAATTAAATGACATTTTTTATGCTACGGCTGATGTTAAATTGACAGGTCATTGAGCACACTCTTAAAATTTGAGTAAGAAGCAAAACCTTTTACAGCATAATACTATTAGTAAGTCTTAAGGGGGTGTCCTGGTCTTTAACTGGAAAAAAAAATTTTTTTGAACCACCCTATTGTACTGTGGAAGTCGAACTTCACATCACTTTACGGTACAGTTGAAAAGTGAGGCAGCACAGCTCGAATTGCCAGCCTATACTGAAACACTGCAAGCATACTTAGCAATGGAGAAATAAGCTGAGGCCAAGCAAAGGAAATAGTTCTTAGCGCCTTCTTAAATATTCGGGTGAAATTAAACTCTTCACTTCAGAAATCGGATTAGTTAGTTAAATACGCATACGTAACCTTTTTTGTCATAATTTCTGTCAATCGTTATTTCATAATGTTCATTGTAAACATTTTAATGATTTTAAATCGACATTTCAGCAAAACATGGTTAAAAGTCATGGAAACTGACAGTTGACCATGGATTTTGGGCTACAGAGCATACATAGTTATCAAATTTTACAAATTATGTGTAAAATTTACTCATCATAACCATTTCTTATGCTTTTGCAGTTAATCCTAATTTTTCATACATTTTAAAATACAATTGCATCCGTTCCAATAAAACACTCGGTTTTCTTTTCACTGTGATTCTTCTACTTGGGCATTCAAAATTTTGTGCTTAGCATTGTTTTAACCTTTCTTATGTGCCATATTGTGTAGTTGAGGATTTGTACACTCCTAATTAATATTATTGGTTAACCCCATATTATTGGTTATCATATCAGATTTTTTGGAGAAAAAATAATAAAATTATTCATATGTAAATTCTTCCATTTAGAAATCTGTATAGTTTGTCTAAAACTGAAAAGGATTGTCGAAAGTTTTAGATTTATAAATGTATTCAAATATGGTAGCAAAATATTTCATTTAAAACTCGAATTATTTCATTCATGCCATTAATCATTGGTGCTTAATTGTCTAATCGTTTCTCAGCTTGTTACATTACTCTTGAATTTGTATTTTTAGAAAAAATTGTCCATTGTCCAAAGTAAGATGGTTTTAAATTTAATTTCACGTAATTATTGAGAATTATTTATGTTTTTTCTGGAAAATTGCATCTTGTGAGTCATGGAAAATTACCAGCAAAAGTCATTTAAAGTCATGGATTACAAAATTCTAAATGTAACAGATATCATGAATATATTTCAGGGGTCAATCCAGGATTTTTTTCTCGCTACCTATGTTTTTTCTGGAAAATTGCAGGCATCTTGTGAGTCATGGAAAATTACCAGCAAAAGTCATTTAAAGTCATGGATTACAAAATTCTAAATGTAACAGATATCATGAATATATTTATAGTTTTATTGTTCAATATCAATTATTTTAAGGTTTTTTTTTTTACTTTTTTGTTATGATAGAAATTATGATATGTTTAACCACGTGTGCAAAAATGATTTCATAAGTACATAGTGTTCATTTTATGATTATTATGTGGTGCATACTTTTCAAAATTTCGTATTAGGCTTAGCGGGAGAAAATGCCCTGGGATGTTACTACAGTCGACACTCTGTAGAATGACACTTTATTACTGCGACTCTTCCGTTATAGCGCCCGATGTAGGAAGTCCCGTTCCCTATTCCATAGATGCAAAGTTGTATGTGTAATTTATGGATAGTACAATTGGCTCTCTGTTTAACGACTTCAAGGGATCACAAAAAATCTTCCTTAAGTAGAAAGCATCCTTAAGTAGAATGCTGTTAACATTATAGTGGACCAACTGGGACCTTGAAAAGCCGTCGTTAAACAGAGAGCCAACTGTATTACAGCATAATGTTTAAAACAAGAGAGAGAAACTAGCAGAATATGTTTTTTAATGTAACTATTTTATTATTTTGAACTAGCAGAATATGTTTTTTAATGTAACTATTTTATTATTTTGTTAGTTTATTGATTATCTTTTGAGACAAAGCATAACCTTGAAAACTCTTTCTACATTAAAAATTTAAAAAAAGAAAGATTAAATAACATGCAATACGTTACAACGACTTCCCATTATAGCGACCGATTTCTTCTGAACGACAGGGGTCGTTGTACCAAACGTCGACTGTACTACCATCCTGAGGGAGTGCCATCTTCTATGGGCTGCCATCCTAAGCAGGATAGTGTAAGGAGAAAAAAAATATAAGAACTTTCACTTGTAGTTAAAAAACTTGTAAAATAATTAGTATTTATTTTTAATTTATATTATTTCTGCTGCTTTGTTTCAAATTAATCTTTGTGCCAATTTTAAGGAAACTATTGAGTTTGTTTAAAGATTGAATCATTTTTATTTTCTATTTTCAGAGTTTTCAAAAGGACTGATTCTTCCTACTAAAGAAGGAGGTCCATCTGATGAATCAAAGAGTAATATTAAAAATGAGGTAATTGTAACTTGGGTTAACTAGTCTATGTTTAAAACATAAATCTTAAGGTGCTGTTTTGTCATATAAATGTACTTATTCAGTGTTTCTTGTTATGTTAGTGACATGAAAAGTTTTGTATTAATTGCACTGTCATAGCATAACTTTTTGCAGTAATTATTTTTCTGCTTGCAAATCTGACCTCTAATAAGAATTTTCTCTCTCTCTAAGGCGATTGGATTAACTGCTGTTAAAGGTGCTTCAAATTATGAGACATCCTTCGAAACCTGTGATTTTAGGTCTACTGAAACTTTTAAATGTACTGCTGAAGAATTCTACAATGCAATGACTATTAAAGAAGTATGTATTTTAATAGTACATTATTTTCTTACAAATATTTTTATTGCTTTGTAATATGTTATTTAAAAGCTTTTTGTTTTCCCTTTCTGGATTTAAAATAAAAATGAATGTATACTTAATTCTTATTTTCTAAGCTATTTTTATAAAAGATTCTTATGGCATCCACTAGGTGGCATTTTTTTCTCTTCAGTCATTAAAGAAGCTATGTGAAATGCAGACATGGTTAGGAAATGTTGATAAAAATGGTCACAAAATGTTAATGAAAATAGCAAGTAAAAGCCTTTGCATTCATTTGTATTGCGTTTGCCAATCTTTTTAGATTGTGTTAATTTATGATATTTTCTGGTGATCATTGCTAAGGTGGGCGCATTATCAGCAGGCTTTCAGAAAAAGAAAATATTACATGACAAGAACATCCCTGGAAGCCAAAATAGAATCTTTCTGCTTACAATGTTTCTGCCTAAAGAGTGATAAAAAGGGACAGGAAAAAAAGTGTCAATTTTGCTAGCTTTTCCCTTTTTTATTATAGTCATAAAAAGCAGGAAGTAAAAATGTTTGATTAAAGATGATGAGAGCACTTTGCATCTGTTTTGTATTTTTCTTTTTTTTTTCCAACTATTGTATGTTCACTTTATTGTAAAAATTTATTTTGTTCATGCTGCAACTGAAACACGAAAAAATGTCAACTTCCAACATTTCCCTATTGCTTGTATGGAATCCAAAACGCATTTCTTCAAATAGCTCAAGAATTCAATTCTGCAGATACTGCGCTTTACCTTCCTATGGCAGTACTGTTTTTATGTTTCATTTTTCAGAGGTTTAATTTAATGTTATTTCTATGCTGATCTGCTTGTCTCAGTGACCACTGTTCAGAGATTATTGCTGTCCAGTGGTGGCAATTAAGGAAAGTTTTACTGTGAATACAGTGATTATTTTCCTCCTACTTTTCCTACTTTTTCTTACTTATGTAGGAAAGGTCTTACTTTTCAGCAAAAGTTCCTAGTTTTAATACATTTTAGCGAAAAATTCCGATTTTTCCTACGTTTTAACTTGATTTTCCTAAAGAATTTAGCTTGAAATTCCTTCAGAAGACTTTGAAATTGATGTGATTGCAGGAAATTTCCATTCAGAAATTAAAAATTTGTTCATTGTAAATGTTAATATTTAATATTGATTTTATTTCATGAAGGTGTACATGCTTGCAATTTCTTCTGAATTCTCCTTCTGGTATTAAGAAACAACTTTGGTTTTTACAAAGTACATAGTAAAAAAATCCATCCATACAAATATGAACTTTTGATAATTAGACTTGATTATGTATGGGTTTTTTTTTTTTTTTTTTGCTGGTATGTAATGTTAGTTATTATATTTGAATTTCAATTTGAGCTATGGTTGGGAGAAAAACTAAATCTCCCCCTTTTTCTGTTACATTTTCTTAAAATTCAATAGTTTTGTAAAATAGACATAACTCTTAGTGTCGCAGAATGAAGTTTAGTTTAATTAGAGAAATAAAGCTTTTTTAAGTAAAAAAAGGTTTTAAATTTCATGTTATTTCTGACCTAAAATATTTTGTTGCATAAGTACTGAGTACACTTATTTCAAAATTTCTGCCTCTTTAAATTGCTGGATTTTTTGATGTAGTAGCACTTAAAGTACAATAAAATGCTTCAAAAGGGTTATCATGCACTTGACTGAAATCAAAAAAAAAAATTCTCTTTACTCAATCAACATTGATTTGGAAGCTGGTACTTTGCAATAAGATAATAATTTTGAAATGTTCAGTATTGTTTGAACTTTATTTGGATTGTCTAGCATAGAAATGTTCTAAAATTTTATTTCAATTGTATCATTATTTCTTTAAACGCTCTTGATGCTGGTAATAACTTGCCTCAGGGGCACCCTAAGCTTTAATTCTTGGGAGGGCAGAAGCTCTGAATTTGGCAAATCATAAAATATGTGTGTAACACATAAATATAACTAATAAAAAGAGACATTTGCCTATTAAAGAATTGCAGTTAAGTCTCAAGAAAAATAAGCAGTTATGTCATTATCAGGAAATATTTGCCGAATAAAGAAATTTTTGGAAGGTCAAAGCAACCTCCCACCGGCGCACTCCAGGCTTGACTGCACAGTAGTAGATTTTGATTAAATTTAATATAGGGGGAGAAATCGATAACACATAAAAAATCTTTAAAACAATTTCAAAGTATTCATCCATTTTAAAAATACAACAATGTAAAAATCCAAAAAAAAAAAAAAACTTTAAAGACTCATTATCCAAGCTGTTCCTGGAATTAAAATTTAAAATATTTTTTTTTCTTCCAAAATACATCTCTTAAAAAGTTCAACAAAAACTGTATATTCGATTTAATGTTTTAATGTTGCTACTATTGTATTGAACAAAGTCTCTTATTAAAGAGAAAAAAGGGGGGGATAGGTTCTGAAAAATAGAATAGCATTTGATTTTAAACAAGTATTTAACTTATTCTTATTCAGGGGTGTCCACCTGAGGGATCATGACGCGGACTGCGGCATTGAAAATTTTAGGGGGGAGGGGTGTTTTAAGATGTATTTTTCTTTTTTTGGGGGTATTTAGTACTCTTTGGTAGTATTTGGTGTGATGCGCCCTTACTTTTGAGGGAGCATCCCTGTCTTATTTATTCTTGCTCAGTGGTATAACTTTACACATTAGTTTGTATTATGTTCAACATACTGCCTGTTAACCTGCAATACTCTTTGATTATGTTTCTTTACTAGTAATACGAAAACTTCTTTGAAACATTAAGCTCAAACTTCCTATTAAAGTGGACATACTACATTTCTTGTATCTATACAGTTGGCTCTCTACTTAACGATTCTCTATTTAACGATGGCTTTTCATGGTCCCAGATGGTCCACTACAGTGTTAAAAGCATTCTATTTAAAGACGCTCTCTACTTCAGGACGATTTTTTTTTTTTTTTTTGGTCCCTTGAAAGTCGTTAAACAGAGAGCCAACTGTTTTTTTTTTTTTTTTTTTTCTGAAAAAAAAAAAATTTTTTTTTTAAATTACTTGCAGGATTTTGGCTAAGAATTTAAAAGTATTTACTTAAATATACATATTAGTATTCTAAAAAGGTAATTTACAATTTAAAATTAATAAAACTTTCATTTAAAATAAACCTTATGGAGGAAATGGAACTGAGCTCTAGCATAAGACATATAACTAAGCATGCAGCTTTAAAAAATAATAAAATTAAAATAACAAAGCTTTATGTACTAACAGCTGTAAAACATTACAAGTTTTACTTATAATTTGAAGTTTCCGGAGTCGACAATATAATATTGCTTCTAGATTAGTATTGTACGTATCTTTTTATTTCATGCTTATGAATGATATTTCATCTGAATTTCGAAAAAAAAATATTCAAATAAGTAATTTTTAATGACTGGTTTATGAAGTTGAGTCGACCTAAAAAAAAAGTGTATATAGTACTCCAGTTATATATAATGATTTCTATTTTGTTTGTTTGTTCATTTATTTATATATTTTGCATGTAAGATATGTACTGGGGAGTTAGAAATATGAAAGAGAAGTTTTTTATGAAAAATATTGTTCAATTCTTTTTTTAACTTTTTTGAAAATTTCCTATTTTGGCATTGAAATACTGATCCTACATTTTCCTACTTTTTTGCGAAAATATTCTACTTTTCCTACTTTTTGACCGTCAAAATGCGCTAGACCCCTATGAATATATAGATGTTATTCTATTGTTCTTTTTCAGGAAATTTTGATCTAATTGTTTTGCTTTTGATTGTTAATTATAAAGATTTTAATTTTAGTAAAGCATTGACAATCAGGAATGTCAAATTCAATACAAATCTATTAGTGATCATGAAAAAACCCCCGCTCACCTATACCTTTTTAAAGCATAGACTGAGATAGGGTTGGCACGTGGCCATAGGTGGAAAAAAACAGTAAAAACCGTCCCAGCAAAAAATCCTTTTTGCCACTTTTTGCCAAAACAGTAAAAATGGAAATTATTTATTTTTGGAGGAATGAAACTCTTTTTACTTTTACTGTGTTCAACTTTGGCAATAATTATACTTTATTGCTTTTTTTTTAATGATAAAAATAATTGTATCTATAGACACAAAAATCCAACTTGCAAGTGTAGTAAAAACCTGACAGTGATGTGTTTTTTCACACAATCATGCAATTTCAATATTTTGTGTAGTATTTGGGCCACATGTCTCATAAATTTGAATCGGCTGTCCTCAAAAAGCAGTTTAAAGTTTTAATTACTGAATTCATATTAATGAAATTTCTAATTAATATTCTGATTGAAGTCTCAATTGTATTATGTACAAAATAATACTGGTTCTTAATATATTTCTTAAAATCTAGCCAATTTTTCGAGATTTCAGCAATTTTACCATTTTACCAATTTCGTACTTTTCTCTGTTGTCAATTGTAAGTTATTAACTTAATTCTAAGTTTGAATGGAATGCCTAACTGAGGCATGTGAATCCCATTATGTGGGGTGCTTCAAGGTTTGAAAATTGCTATTTCAATATGTTGTTCAGCCAAAAACAATGCAAGGCTGTCTTTCCTGATTTGTATAAATAATACATTTAAGAGTTCCAATGTTGATTTCATAAAATATAATATTTTGAAAGCAAGTTTTTGTTTTTTCTTTATTAAAGTAGCAGACTTCTTTAGATTTGGTTTTTGAGTTTTTTAGTTTTATGGAGGGTCTGTTAGAGTTTGGAATATTGTGAGGGTCTGTAAATGAACCCAACTTTCTTCATAATAATTTTCTTCTTTTCCCTTGGTGTGTGTGTTTGTTTTTTTTTTTTTTTTTTTTTTTTTTTCTTCTGGTTAACAGAATTTTTTTTGAAATCTGAAGTTTGGTCATCCCTAATTGAGACTTAATTCTGCATTACTTTTTACTCTTTATTTCAGTTAGTGCAAGCTTTTACTCAAGGAAACTGTGTTGTTAAAGCAGAAAAAAATGAATCTTTTGAGTTATTTGATGGAAATGTTCAAGGCAATTTTGTTCAATTGGTAAGTGTGATACTCCTATTGAATTTTTTGTTTATGAATGTACACAAATCCAAAATTATCTTAACATGCATATAGACTGATGGATTTCTTAGAAACTATGAACTAAACCTCCTTGATTCCCAAGTATCTTATGTGATACAAAAGTTTCGTATTTTTTTAAAAGGCCGAAAGGCTGGTAGTTTTGAAACTAGTTGTATTGTAAAACAAAGTGAAACATCTCAGAAATTTTTCTTTTTTCATAACATTTGAAAGTATCTCTCCCTGATTATGGTTTCTAGCACCAATTTGAACCAAAATGTGATGTCTTCTCACCGGGGAATAGTTTTCTTTTTCATTATTGAAGCACACATTTTTGAAGTAAATGTTTCTTTTTGCATATGATCTCTTCACTAATTTAAAGCAAAAAACATTTTTACTGTGATATTACGTCTTATTAACATATAAATTTTATTTGGATCACCTGTGATGCAATACCTAATGGCGATTGGAAATAACTTTTACCTGAGTTGTTTCTTTTTATTTATTTTAAGTTGGGTTTGCATAAGAATTTAAGGTTAGTAAAACTATTTTTTGAATTCAATACTCTGCTGTTACATGTTTTTCTGTGATTTTTCTTATTTCCATTTCTTTCTATTCATTCTTGAATCATATTGATTTCGATTTGAGCTTAGTCAGATGAAGGGGATAAACAAACTACTATACATTGCCACATACTAAAAGCTTTTGTGTGCATGTATGTGTTTCACAACAATAAGAAATTGTTTCAAGTCATTTTCATGAAATTAAAAAATTTATATTACCACAACATATTAATAAAACTTATTCTCACGCAGTATTTATTTAGTGTATATATTGTGTGGTTAGCACTTAGACCAGGGTTGTTTGGTTAAAACCACGTTAGGTTAAAATATTTGCTAACTTTTTTTTAATGTAACACAAATTTGCTAAATAGTTTTTTTTTTTTTCCCCTTAAAGCAATTCAACTTTTCTTGTTAGGTAGGGGAACATGGAGCAAAGTGAAATAGTAAAATATTTACTCTGCTTTAAGCTCCACCTATCGGGTAATATTTTCACTATGTAGTACTATATGAAG
This sequence comes from Uloborus diversus, assembly GCF_026930045.1. Lineage (NCBI taxonomy): Eukaryota > Metazoa > Arthropoda > Arachnida > Araneae > Uloboridae > Uloborus > Uloborus diversus. The sequence continues at coordinate 100,326,331 of NC_072740.1, read as the reverse complement.
TCTATTACAGTCAGGAAAGAAATACTGCCAAAGAGTAAAACATTTGGTGATATAGGAAATTTAAAAAAAAAAAGATTTTACTTATATTGCAGTATTTTGTAGTAAGTCAAAAATTATTTTTGTGACTACAAAATGATAAAATTGTTATTAAGATGTTAAATATTAATTGAGACCTCCTAATAGTCAATGCAGTTTTAAGTTAGTTAATATTAAGCTTATTTGTATTTTAAATAAATTGTACAATTAGTCAAGTGCATGCAATGTAAAGTAGAAAGAGCAAAGTAAATGTTTCATTTGATAATAAAATTTGAAATAGTTTGTTTCATTTGCTGACTCAATCATTTCATTAATCACTTACGTTTTCATTTATTAATTAATTGATTTACCTTTCATTCAGTAATTCACTTTTTTATTCATTCATTCACTTATTTTCTTATTCATAAAGACTTTTACTCGCTCATTTATTTTTCTTTATGTATTAATTTATTTATTCATTTAATTGTTCGTTTATTGTTTCATTATATTTTCATTTATTCATTCAATCTTTTATTTACTGATTTTTTTGATCAAAAGTGTTCTATAATCGAATAGAAATATTTCATCCAGATAAATATTTTATTTTTCACTTTGCCCCATAAAAAAAAGTTTCCACTTTTTTTTGAAGACTCAAAGTTATTGCCAAAAAAAATACTGTTTCAACGCAAGTTTTATTATAAAATACAATGTTCTTTCTTTGTGTACTGTAATTTTTTAAATAAATTTCCAATTTATTCGTTTTGAAAAACTCTGTCATCTTAACCATTTCACTTTGCCCCACATTCCCCTGCATAAATATGAAGTGGACCAACTATATTTTTCCAGAATGAGTTAGATAGTGTTAGATTAGTTCATGTTTTGTGCAACAATTTTATGCCGATTGGTATATTTATCTGTTGTTATTACCTATTGTTTATGTTATCTGTTTTTTCCTTCACATTTGTCTGTTATAATGTTATGTATCGTTCCAGAAAAAAAACTCAAAATTATCATTTGCTGTTTTGAAAATATCTGTGAATTTGTTTGTGTAAAGATTTTGTGCATGAGTGCATATCTCATTGCTAAATCCCCTCTTATCCTTCACCATTATGTTCCTAGCTACAGTCTTACCTGGTGGTAAAGAGATCAGTCTTTATGTTTACAGCTTCTTTGATAAATGATTTGTTGTGGAACTCGTTGAGGGACTTTTCTGTGGCTGGAGCACCATACAATGAGAGATACATATGACCCCAGCAGACTCAATAGATTCAGAATGGATTTTGAGACACATTTTGTATGATTTAAGATTTCTGGTGTATTTTGACAAACCCCTTTCTCCTGAGATATGCTGGGGATCTTAAGTTCCTCTTCCAGATTGTGCCAGCAGGATGTTATGATCAGTTAGGGAGTTGGCTATCAAGAAATCAACTAGAAGGACTTCCTCTCAAATAATAGATAACAAAGCATTTTTCCATCTGATGATAGCTGTCTTTGCAATATCAACGTCAGCATCACCTAAAGCTCAGAGCGTATTAGTCTCATATTTCAACAGCGGCATCATTAGCAGATTTGTCAGCTGACTGACTGTTATAATAAAAGTTGGATAGAAGCCTTCATGTTTAACCGTCGTTTCAGTTTTCTAACTGACATTGATGTCCACATTGTCGCTTTATGCAGGCATCTCTTTTTGCCAAACTGTTTTGTAGACTAGATGCAGGGATCAAAGTCATCCTATATTTCCTATAAATCCTATATTTTTCAAAAAGGTCGAAAACCATCCTATATTTCCTATAAATCTTATATTTCCAATAAAAATCCTATATTTTTGGTACCCCAAAGGAATTTTATACCTTATGCATAACGAGTTATGTGACCTTTCATTGAAAGTTATGCCCTGCTTCATCAAAAAAGAAGCTCTTCAAGGGAAATCTGGTGAAAATTTACTTCAATTAGATCTAATAAATGATTTGAAATTTCATGTTGATAAATAGCCCCAAATGTACCACAAAAACATTTATTCAAGTTAAAAAATATTAAAGTATCCTGCACTTAGCCTAAAATTTATAATTTTCTTCAAAAAACTAATATTTTTCTATATAATATTTTTTTTAAAACATAAAGTAAATTTTTAGAAATTATGAAGCTGAAAAATATAAATAATAAAATAGGTAATTAGCATTAAGTAGGAGATTTTGCTCTCATGTAATATTTAAGTCTCCCTCCCACATAGTACTCAAAAATATGTGGGGGGGGGGGGAAATTGTGTTTCAGTTGAATTTTTCATTTTAAATATAATTATTTTTTATTATTCTTTTGCAAATGTTGATTTAAACATGTGTTCGTTAATAATTTTTGAAATTGATATATTTTTAATATAAATTTATGTATAATTTTTTAAAAAATAGAAAAATTCAATTTTTTTGAAAAAAGGCCTCCTGCTGTGTATTTTAATAGTTTTTAATTTGGATAAATGTTTTTGTTGTACATATGGGGCTGTAGAAGCAACGTTTTATCAGGATGAAATTTCCAATTTTCGAAAAAAAAATTTTCTCTATTCCGCTTAGTACATAAGTGCTGGTTCAGAATTTCAGATGCAAGTCGGCATGGCTTGGTGTTGTTAAAATTATATGACATATTTTACAATTGTTTTGACATAAAAGGGAAAATATCAGGGTGTGCGACTCAATAAAACAATTTTTTTTTTTTTTTTTGATATACCCTAATGTACATCAATATCAATGACGAAGATATTCCTAAGAATGTAGCAGATAACCCCGTCAATAAGGATTGGAATTTCATCTTTAACCTGAAGGATGAAAAGCTGCACTACCCTAATTTGACCAAACTTGATAAGGCTGTTCTGACTTTCTCTCATGACCAAACTTCCGAGAAGAGAGGCTAACAAAAGAATTGTGACTAGTGACAAACCAAACATGAGTTTAGACACAATTGTTGCTCTGTGAGTGATAAAAGACTCGGTAAAACAACCTGTGAAAAATATTGATATAAATAAAAATGAGCCAGTTGTGCAAAGCACCACACTTGAAATAAAAGGAATAGAAAGAAAAAAAACTGTAAGAAATAAGAAGGAAAAAAATAAAACCTAAATCGAATGATGTAACAAAAAAATCTTCCGGAGATAAACTGAAAGGTTGTAAGGAAAGCATTAATTCAGCTCAGGCAATGATAGATGATTGGAATACGAAATAAAAAATTAGGACTTAAATGTAATGCGTGATTGACATTGAGATGGGGCAAGCCGTAATAGACGCTGGTAATAAAAAATTTAAAAGCTGCTCGGAAAGAGTCGGAAGTTCTATGTAATTTTTTGCTAAACCATATTTTGATTTTCAATTGAAATAAATTGCTATTTCCCATAATATTATCTTTTTTATTTATTTTTTGCGTGTGAAAAATTGAAATTTTTACAGTATAAGTAAAGAATCAATAAAATATGTCTAATAATTTTCGTATGCATATATTTTCATCAGTGGCACTAAAAGGTAACTTTTTTATGATGTGTATGCAAAATTTAAATCATTTTTTGGTGTCCTATAAATCCTATATTTTTTCAAAATATGTCCTATATTTTTTTCAAAAAATGTCCTATATTTTGTCAGTTGGTCACTTTGATCCCTGTAGATGTCATCAGCAACAACAAATTCAAATTTAATTAAATCAATATTGTTTTGAATTTCTTTAAATACTATTTATAGCGCTCACTTTGTGCACTCCTTCAGTTCACTTATTCATACTGCATATACATAATTCTGAAAATCTTCATCCGACTCCTTGGTAAAGGGCTATCCGAAGATGATGTCACACTTTTTTTTCATTATTTTTAACCCTCTTCCCACTTTGTCACAAAGTATGTTTTACAAGCTACTTTTCATAACATATTTGTGTTAAAAAATACTTGGATCTCACACTTCTTCCCATTTCTTGCCCCCTTGTCACAATTTCACAAACCCTCCTCCCCCTGGAGGTGTGACATCATTTGTGTTGTAGTTATCCACAAATACTTCTTCATTGTCAGTCAGATTGTCAAATTCATTAAGGAAAGAAGAAGTATGTGATCTTTTCGAATGGGTTTGATGTTTGTGAATGGCAGGTCTTCCATTTTTTGCCATGAAGCTGCGTGTTTGAAATTCTGTAGCTTTTGATTGGTTGAATAAAATGTAACAAAGTAGCACATCAAATTGAAGGAGATTTAAAGCTCTGCAACTTTTTCATTGACAATTTTTATGAATACTGATCCCGGGAGGCACTAAGAGAAAATGTTTGACAAAAAAAAAGAATTTCTCAGGAAAATCATCGATTTTTCGTATTATATACCCTGAAAATGATTGGGAATTAGACAATTCTGTGTAGAAACAGTTTTATAGGAACTTTATTTAGCTTGAATTTTTATTTTGAACTCATTTTTCCCACCTTTTACGACATATATTTAAAGAAAACAAGATGTGCTTCCCCCTCCCTCCCACCTTTTGCTCACCCTCAGGTGTAAGGACTTTTAGTATGTTTACCTACTAACTACCCCAACAATATTCTGAACTCAAAAATTATCGCATATTCCATGCATGCTACAATGTGTTCATTGACTGGACTAACCCACCTGGCAGCATTTCGCTGCTTTACGGTTAAGTCTACTTTAAAAATGTTCATGATGCTTTTTAAAATACTAGTCATGTGACTGAGCTGTTTGCAACAATTCAATTCATATTAAAAACTGATCTGGATGTTTCAATGTACTTCATCCTCAATTTTCAGAAAATGTTTGTAAAATAAAAATACAGTCGACGCTTGATATAACGACCATCTCTGTCCCAGAGAAAAAGGTCTTTATAACGAGTGGTCGTTATAAGAGATATAAATTTTAAAAAATGTACACCGTCATCATGCATGCCCAAGTAAATGCCCAAATTTTTTTTATCATAGGAATTTTTAGAAAACTCGTGTGCAAAATATTATGACAGAATATTAAACAAGTTTTAAAGTAGAAAATATAGGGAGGAAAATGTTACACACTTTCAAATCTGCTACTACTACTACAACAATTTCTGAAGATAAAACCAGAAACAGAGGTCTGCCTTTTTAGCAGACGTGATGTTTGCAAAACATTATTTTCTGTTTCAGATATAGGTGATAAATTGTGTTTCTCTTGCTTTCCAAAGAAACATTTAAAAGTCCCTCGAGAACCCCAAATCTTTAAAACCACTAAATTCAAACACCAAACTACCAATACATCTGTCAACTCCCTTTTCTTAGGAATCTGGAAATTTCTCGATTTTTTCCTCCCATTATTTTTTCTGTGCTAGTTGTGGTGAATGGTAATCTCCCCCCCCCCCCACCCCTCTTAAAGTTGGATTTGACATTGAAAACTTCAGGCAGATGTCCGTAAACAATAATGTCATTCCAAGCTACAAATTTGTTTTATTGGAAAGAACACAAGAAAATCCGCTGATTCGGTCGCTGTATTGGATTAGACGATACAGAACGGTCGTTATAACGAAAGCAAATTAACATAGAGTTTATAGGAACAAAGTTGGGACTTTAACCACTGGTCGTTATAATGGGACGGTCTTTATAATGTGTGGTCGTTATAATGAGCGTCGACTGTACATGAAATTATAGGAGGATTTTTTTTTTTTTTTTTGTCACTTTATGTAGGCGCTGTACTACTGTTTGAAGCAAGTGTTTTACATTGACAATTATCAAATTATGAAAAGAGATATTTATTGTTTGTTATAGTATTGGCTTTTGTCTTATTTATCTTATGCAATAAATCTTACATGTATTTTCATTTCAATTCCATTAAATCTCACTTTAAGCTCCTTATCTTCCCAGGTTCCAAATAAATTCATTCAAATGACTTGGAGATTTAAAACTTGGCCTGCTGATCATTATTCTACAGTCAGAATAGATATTGATCAAAAATTAGATTGCACGGAAATAAAATTTCAGCAGTTAGGGATTCCGAAGAAGGAGTTGGAAAATACTAGAGAAGGTTGGAAGAGATTTTATTGGGATAGCATGAAAAGAACTTTAGGATTTGGAGCACCTCTATTTTAATATGCAGGCTATTTCATTGTTATTTAAAGCATCTGCGGTTTAGAAGATATTGTTTTGATTTTGTTTCAGTTAAAATTTATTTTATTGCAAACTTTGATTTGCTACAAAAAATACAGTGAAATCTCTTTATAGCAAAGTCTTACATAAATTTCTCTCTGTATATTGTCTTAACTATGTTAATGAATAAATGAATGCTATTACCTCAAATTATTCGTAATAAACATTTTATAAAGAACTATACCACAAGGAACTTTTTTAAATAGTAATCTGCCAAAAACTATTTTAATATGAATGAATGTAAGCTATAGAGTCACGGTTGTCATAGGCTAGTTAAATGTGACTTATTACTACCTTTTTGACTTTCGAAGACTTTCAAGCAAAATCTTTCTGAAAAGCATCTTTTTCAATACGGCTACTTTTTCTCTAGACCCCTCACCAACGCAAATTTTCATTCGAAAATACTCAAGATTCTTTTCACACTTTTTATCTCTTATTTGTTATTTTGAAGCTCATTATTCTTTATTTTTATTGCATTTAAACAGCAATCAGGGAGCAGCTTAAATGATGCAAAAACCTTATCTCTACTTTTGTTTTTGAGTGAAAAGTAGTTTGCTGAATAACCATAGCAGCTAAGTTCTCATTTTTTTCTTACTCCAAGAACCCAATTTTTGTGTGGAAAAATTTCTTTTTTTTTTTTTTTTTTGATATGATATTCATATTTAAAAAGAACATGCACAACCCAGAAACAAAGTATGGATCAAAAATGTCCTTCTGTATTGAAAAAATAAATAAATATGATCAACTATTTACTTCTAAAATGTTCCGACTTTGAGATTTTTTCTATTTTTCTCTGTTTTGTACACTAACAGAAATTTTCAAAAGTTAAAAAATGTAAAGCCTTCTCTTGTTTCGCAAGTTTTAACATGAAGAAAAAGAAATACAACAGAAAAAAAGTTAGAGTTTTTGAACTTTGATTTATAAAAAAGATCGTTTAGAAAAATTAATTGTACAGGTTATGTTTCTGAGCTACACTTGATATTTTGAAAAGTTCTAACAAGAAACAATTCTAAGGAAAGTTACTTTGTCTATGAAAAACGAAACAATCATACACCATTTTATTTCAATAAATGAATAGTTAAAATCTTCCTACCTTTAGAAATGAATAAAAAAAAACTATTAATTACAAATTATAAATGAAATTTGTTCGCCAAGTTTTGGCTGTTATGCAAATATGAACTCTAACTGAAAATACCCATTATTTTCAAAATAAAACTCAATTACCAACAAAATTACAGGTAAAATTATCTAATTTTTTTCTTCATACTTTAAAACAATACAATTCACTTACTTGTTAAGACAAACTTGATATTATGTACTATTTCCTGTCATGAGTTTTTCCAATCTCTTCATGAATTCATGTTCTATAACTATCAAAATAAATAAACCATGAAACATTGCCTCTGGTGGATGCATCAAGCGGACTCTAGAGCTACTCTTGCGCCCAATATGGACAATGTCTGTAGTTTTCCAGTTATATTGATTAACAGGGATATTTTATAAATTCTCATGGCCACCAGAAAAGAAGCCTAAGCGTTATCTAGTACACCCATATGGTTCTGGTTTTGATCGAAAGTAGTTTATTTATGCAATAAAAATAAAATTCCTTCAATTTGTTCATTATATCATTTCTTTAATCATATGAGCTACTTTTTTTTTTTTTTTTTTTTTTTGAAAGTTTTAGGCCTTTTTTTTTTTTTTTTTTACACTTTCCCTGTGGCAACCCTGTTGATTCAAAAAGATTAAGTGGTCAGAACGTGTTAGCATAGGTGCCTTTTAGGGTAGATTTTCTTTAAGAATCTTGGCATTGCACAGATTTAGTATTATGCTACTTTCTTTTAATTGCACGGGAAAAAAATTGATATTTCAAGCTATACATTTGCTAAATATATTTGTCCTTTTTTTTGCTATGCATGTGAAGCATTTTATATTGTTAAAAATCGTACTAAGAGAGATTTCACTGTACTGTAGCAAAAATTAAGCTAAAAGTACAAATACATTTTCATCAGGTAATATTTTCCATCTTTGTGCAAGAAGCACTCAGTTGGTACACTGATATATAGATCCTTAATAAGTATACAATTAAAATTTTGCTTTTATTGTACCAAAGATTTATGCTTTTTCTCTCTTTGAAAGTATGTGATTCTTGATTCTGTTGTATTCCATTTGTTCATGTATCATTTTTTTATAATAAAAGTTTTCAATGTTTCTTGTTTCCTTTATGGAATCTTTTAGTAGTGTTTTATTTTTTTTCCAAATTAGCTGTTGGTAGTAATTTGCACTTAAAAATTTAAATTTATTTCCCACAATTTTATACTAACTCATCTTTTTTTGACAGCTTTTTTAAAAAGAAGACTTAGTTTGACTAATTTTACACCCAGTCATAAAAATTGTACATCTGACATTATAAAGTATATATACAGAGGTGTATGCAGGCATCGCAGCGTTCCTATATTCCTATATTTCTGAAAAAGTTCCTATTTTCCTATAATTCCTATATTTTCAGTTTCCGATTCCTTTTTTTTTTTTTTTTTTTTTTTTACTTTTCCCCTCGACTTTTAGCTACCGCCTTTTCCGCGAGCCACGTGTAGCCGCCATTTTATCTTTCCTATTGTGCAGGGCTCCCAAATGGTTCGCTTTTCCCGCCAAAGTCCGTATTTTATGGTAAAGTCCGCTTTAGACTTTTAACATTTTGGTCCAATTAGTTCGCTTTTATATTGTTTTTACTTAAATATCAGATTTTAAAAGTTTTTCATTTCGTTAAAAGTTACTGTTCTCCCAAGCACGCCGCCGCAGCGCGTGCTAAACAAAGTTCGTACGCCCATGAAAAACCTTGAAAAGTTATTGAGGAAAAAAAAGAGGTCACACACACACATTTTCTAGTGTTTGAAAACCTTGAAAAAGTATAAAAAGTTTCTTTATTGCTTGAATTTATTTATTGCTTGGATTGTGCTTGTAATTCTTTTAAAAATATTTCATTAGTACAATTTTCTGAACATATATATTCGTTATGATTTATCGCGAAAAATTGCTTTCGTGTTTAAGGTTTTCAATCCTTTTTCATCTTGTTAATATTTTGATGCTTTTTACAATCCAAAGTGATTTTGACATGTGCTTACCTTAGCTTGGCTTATTTTTCGTTTAATTTCAATAATTAACGAAGGAATTATTTTGGAAACCATGGCAACATTGAACTTACTCGGCTCGGACTTCGCGGAAAAATGCTTCTCGCTTTTGAAATTTCAATCCTTTTGCATCTTGTAAATATGTTGATGTTTTCCACAATTGGAAGTTATTTTAGCATATGCTACTTTAGTTTAGCTTATTTTTCGTTTAATTTTAATAATTAACGAAGGAAATATTTTGGAAACCATAACAATAAATTGAGCTTATTCGGACTTCGCGGAAGATTGCATCTCGCGTTTGAAATTTCAATCCTTTTGCATCTTGTGAACATTTTGATGTTTTTGACAGTTGGAAGTTATTTTGACATATGTTTCTATAGATTAGCTTATTTTTCGTTTAATTTTCAATAGTTAACGAAGGAATTATTTTGGAAGCCATGGCAACATTGAACTTACTCGGATTTCGCGGAAAAATGCTTCTCGCGTTGGAAATTTCAATCCTTTTGCATCTTGTAAATATTTTGATGTTTTCCACAATTGGAAGTTATTTTGACAAATGCTACCTTAGTTTAGCTTATTTTTCGTTTAATTTCAATAATTAACGAAGGAAATATTTTGAAAACAATAACAACATTGAGCTTATTCGGACTTCGCGGAAAATAATTTCAATCCTTTTGCATCTTGTAAACATTTTGATGTTTTTGACAATTGGAAGTTATTTTGACATATGCTACTTTAGATTAGCTTATTTTTCATTTAATTTCAATAATTAACGTAGGAAATTATTTTGGAAACCATGGTAACATTGAACTTACTCGGACTTCGCGGAAAATTGCTTTTAATGTTTGAAATTTCAATCTTTTTGAATCATGTAAATATTAAAATATTTTGCTCAATCGAATGTTGTTTTCCCATATTCCAACTTAGATTAGCATGTTTTAGGTTGAATTTAGTAGAAAATAAATAAATTTATTTTATGGGTAGCATGCCAACATTGAACTTGGTTCGTGAAAATTTGCTTCTCTGAGCTTTCAATCGTTTTGCATCTTATAAATATTTTTATATTTATGGCAATTAGAAGTTATTTTGACATGCTACGTCAGATTAACTCGATTTAATTTTTATTTAAATAACAAAAAAAATGAATAATTTTTGTGTTGTTTGATTGAAGTTTATTTAGTTTTCCAAACTTAATTTTGATTATTATTAGCTTATTTTTTTTGTGTGTGTGTGGGGGGGGGGGGGGATGGGTGAGGGGTATTTAATTTAAACAATTGAGCACATAACATTTTTAAGTAGCGTCTGTATATGAAACAAAGTTGAATTATGTAATTATATGAGGTTGAATTTGTGTGCATCATTTCATTGTCATGATGCCTGCTGCTGTTGTTGTCGTGTGCCAGGTAGGCTGGCAATTTGGGGTGCGCTACTTCACTTTTCAAACTGCTCCGTCATTTGGTGTGAAGTCCCACTTCTACAGTACACACATGCCGTAAGGACCCGTTTATAGGGGACAAGGACAGGAGAGAGAAAGTACGTCCATGCCCGAGCTGGGATTCAAACCCAGACCTTCCTGTCGCAGTCAGACTTCTCTGACCACAAGACAAGGCAGGCGGCATGATGCCTGCTAAAGGGGGGAATTTGTTCCCCCCCATAAAAGTTCAAAGCACTCATAGTCTTGCAATCATGAAGTATTTTTTTTAATGTAAGCTTTATGATTCTTGAAAATATACTTTGAATATGAAAATTGCAAAACTATGCCTCATGTGATCTGCTTCTCTTTGTGATTGAGAATTTCAGACATTTTTAGGGAAACTTTCAATACAGTAGATCTGTTTGGTGTGTGATAGATTCATATTGGTGCAGAAGGGATATAATGCTATTAAGAAGCATTACAAGACAGAAAAACACAAAAATAATTTTAAACTATAGAAAGATGAAGCACAGCTTCATCTATCCTTCAGTGAGACTACCAGCATCCCTGGTTCAATTCAAAATGTATCATTACGCGCATTTAGTTCTAAGGAGGCTGCCTTAAGTGCTGCGCTAAGTGAATCCCTCCCCCCTCCCATCCTAATATTTGTGTAAATAATGATATTATTCAATGGATAAAAAGATCAGTTGTGCAGAAGGTGATAAAGGAATTGTATCATTAAAAATCAGTATTATGGTTAATTTACAAATTATTTTCAGGGATTTAGCAGCAGGCAGCTAATTTGCCTTTTGATGCTTCCTTGGGTTTAAATGAATGGTCCTTTTTTACCCTTTTCTAAAACTAAAATGTGTTGGGAGCCCTGAATTAGTTTCTAAAAAAGTAAAATTTTATCTGCACAATTGCATTTGATCCTCATTGATTTGGAGGCTTTGGTATGAACTTAGAGAAACAATTTTGATTGCTAAAATGCAGTTTCCTAACGACTTCTCATTTATTTATTTTGAAATAATTTAAAAACCTATTTTAACTTAAATTTTCCAAAATGCATGTTTTTGTAAACAAGTGCAAGATTCTATTTATTAATTTTTTTATGAAAGTAGTAAAAACTAACCCCCCCCCCCTCACTTTTTGTACTTTAAAACTTTGGGACAGTAGTGGCCACCAAGTTTTTTAGGTCTGGATTATTTTGCTTTAATGACCAAATATTTCTAAATCACATGTTTATTTTACTGGGTGTCCTTGAAAGTCATGGGAAATCGTGGATTTCCAACTATGATCGAATTTGGTACTGAAAAGTCAGGATTTTCAGGAAAAAAAAAAGGTCAAAAAGTATCATATCAGAGATTTTTCTGAAAAAAGAAAAAAAAACATACAGTATACAGTAAAACCTGTGAAGTTGACCACTCTTGTAAGTTGACCACTATTTTCAGGCGCAGAATTAGAGCTATATCATATAATTCAACCTCTATACAGGGATGAGATTTTTCCGGCTTCTGCCGGAATTCCGTCTTTTTCTGTTGACTTTTAGAAATTTTCCATCCTTTTCCTCTTTTTTTTTTTGCCTCTTTCAGGCCTTATTTTTCTCAAAAATCGGAAAAAAATACGATTTTTTCAAATTTTCGGTCCTCGATTTCTTATTCTTTCTATTTTCCTCCGTCGAATCTTCATCCTCCGCGACATCTGCCAAAAACGTATGTTTTGGAATCATGCCAACGATGTCTCAAGCACGTGCTGCGCCGAAATTTGCATGCCTCGTTTGAGATTTCAATCTTTTTGCATCCTGCAAGTATTTCAACTATTTTTAATGTTGAGTGGTTTTTCACTATATGCTACCTTATATCTGCTTATTTTATTCATCAGTTCAAAAATATTTTTATTTCTTTAATTTATTTTGGAAAACATGCAAAAGTCAATCAAAAAATGTGGCATAGCACCCACAGTCTCGAATTTTATTGAAACTTGGCATGGTTACTTTTTTTGTGTATTTAAGAAAGTGTAAAAAATATTTATGGTGAATCTCAAACCGTTTAGGCTTTACAGCCTGTTAAAATTTTTGAGATTTCATGATTAAATGAGACGACTGCAACAAGACACAAGCTATAGTACAGCTTGAGGACTTTGTATTTTCCAGGGATGACGTTTTACTTCATTTGAAAAATATTAAAGAGACTAAGGCTCCGGGACCTGATAATATTTATCCAAAAATTTTAGTTGAATGTGCGGAGGTATTAGCAGATGTAATCGTAAATATTTTCAATGCTTCTTATAACTCGGGGACAGTGCCAGAGGACTGGAAGCTAGCTAACATTACACCGCTCTTCAAGAAAGGGTCTAAAGGGAGTGCGGGAAATTATAGACCTGTGAGTCTAACTTCGGTGGTTTGCAAGATTTTTGAAACATTGATAAAAATTAAGATAGTAAATTTTCTAGAGACTAATCTATTGACTAGTTTTCAGTACGGTTTCAGGAAAGGTAAATCTTGAGCAACTAATTTATTACATTTCTATGACAAAGTTACCATGGCTTTGGACAATAAGAAGCCTGTAGATGTTGTTTATATTGATTTTCAAAAAGCTTACGATAAGGTACCGCATGTTGCTCTACTTGGCAATTAGCTGATATTGGAATAGGAGGGAAAACTTTCATTTGGGTAAAAAACTGGCTGACCGGAAGGAAACAAAGGGTAGTTGTAAGGGGAAATTATTCTAATTGGAGTGAGGTTTTAAGCAGGGTTCCTCAAGGATCAGTGTTAGGGCCTGTTTTGTTCATTGTTTTTATGAACGATATTCACAAAAATATTTTTGGGAACATGAATTGTTTTGCTGATGATGTCAAAGTTATGGGGACTGTAGAAAATGAAGAACAAGCAAAACAGCTGCAAGAGGATCTAGATCATATTACGGAGTGGGCTGATAAATGGCGTATGGCTGTTAATGTTGGGAAATGTCAAGTGCTATATTTAGGACTTTTATTCATGAATTTCATTCTGGAGCACAGCTTGCCCATCGCAGTATCGGATCATGCAAAATCTTTCATTAAAAATTAGATTAGTGACACAACTATTTTAAGAAAGATTTGTGTTCATCTACAAAAAGTTTCGTCTATTTTTTTTTTTTTAAAGAAGTATGCCTTAATATGTTATTTAGTACAAATTACAGTTTTACACTCTTTTACTTTTTGTAAAATTGATTTTGTGTGTATTTTTAGACTTATTTATGCGTATGTATTGCACTTATGTCAGGAAGTGTTATTACATGTTTTTAATCGAATAGTAGTATTGCATTTTGAAAAAAAAAATGTCATACTGGCCAGCTTTGTTATAAAAATTCCTGTATATCCTTTTTTTTTCCTTCAAAATGTTCCTATATTATTTCGAAAAATTCCTATATTGTTTGCAGAAAATTCCTATAATTTCCATCGAATTCCTATATTTTTTTTCAGAAAATTCCTATATTTTTGTTGGCAAATGTCACTTCTATCCCTGTGTATGCTACCACAAGATGGTAACAAGGACTGGAGTCACAGACTCCTTGAGTTGGGAAACTTCCAAATCCAACTCCGACTCCTTTACAGACTTAAAAAGTACCATTTCATTTAAAATCAAGCAGGTAGCTCTGAAGAGATGATAAACATCACAGCTGTTTTTATTTTCTCTGTTTCTTTTATTTATTTCTTTAGTTTTATTACAATAGTTACAACTGGATCCAAATCGTCTTCTAACCACTTCACACAGACGCTTTCCTGCTCGTCCCCTGAAATGTCTCTTGTTCCATCACATATCACGGAGAAAATAAAAGGTGATTTTGATTTTATTTTTTCTATGAGAGTTAAACTTATTTCTCGCCCAAACATTTGAAGAATCTCATTTTGAATTTCCGGGTGAGTAAATTTTATCTCTTTTTGAAGCCACTGTTTGAGGCTTACGTTATCTTCAGTGCAAAGTCTCAGTAACTCCATGAGGTTTCCTTCATCATTGGCGTGGCCTCTAATGGCTAATTCTTGTCTTACGAGGTATTTTAGACTGCTGATAATAGTTAGCAGGGCTTCAGCAGCAATTCTTTGCTCCTCAGCTTTCATTACAGAAAGTTGCTTTTCGATGGGGGCTTTTTGTTGTACATGACTCAGTAGAGCTTGAGAATGAGCCGCACTTTTTTCATGGCTGTTAAACCTCTCCAGGGCTTTTTTCCAATTTTTAAAGCCCTTTCGATAAAAAGTTTCATCTGCTTTTGAGGCAAGCGTTTTTTCCGGTGGCATATGAACATATTTGGTGCAATAAAAACATCCGATACCGTCGAATCCAGCAACATGCAACCACGGAAATTGTTTAAACAAATGCTTCTGAAAGCTTAAGATTTTTCTGGCTAAATGTTGGTGAACGGGAAAGTTATCAGGCAATATATCGGGTTGATATGGTTGACTAATACTGAACAATGCTGCAGAGGTCGTGCTAGTCGAGCTTTCATCTTCATTAAAATTACCACTCCGTTCTGTTTCCTTAATTTCTATTTCATTAGTTTTTATTTCGGGCTTGTTTGTTTCAAGATCAGAATTTTCTGGAAGGAAAAATCATAAAATTTATTGCTCTATATCAATCGGAACAACAAAGGCTTTAGTCGGAACAACAAAGGCTTTATTGATAAATGTAATGATGGTGTAGCAGCAAATGCAATAGTTGAAACGTCATGACGTAGAAAAGTCAGGTTGAATTTTAAAACCAACAATTAAAATTTTAAGCTAAGACTGAAACAGATCAATGCTATAGTTTGTAATAGATTAAAATAATACTGGAGTAGCACCGTTACACAAATTTATTACACTAGGGGGCTCTGCTCCCTGCTCGCTGACGCTCCCCAACCCTCGAAGATTGCTTCGCAATCTTATTTGATTCACAAAGATTTAAATCGTCAATTCGAAACAAACAGATTGAAAACGCATTATGAGCTCTCTTTGGATCAAAAAGCACCCCTTCCCCGAGTTTCAAAATAACTTGTACCAACTTGAAGAGCCGTATAAGGGCTAAGGGGCTCCTGAGCATTGAAAAATTGCAGTTTTGTACGTTTGAAAAGTCGCTTTCATATTCGTGATCTCTAGTAACATATTTTGCTCTTTAGCTCGGGGCTTGAATTGAATTGAGCCTATGATTTTTCGTTTAAAATGAAACCCTTAAAGTTTGTGAATAAGAAAGAAGAAACATGCAAATCGAAAAGACATAACTATGGCAACGCCAAATAAAACATCAATAATTTTAATGAAGATGAGATTATTCTAACTTGATTTTTAACAGCTTGTAACTTTTTTTCCTTTTGGAGACAGAAGCTCAGTTTTTCGACCATGGGTCGAGTTAGATCTGAAGTAAAAAAAGCCTCTCTTTTCAGTGATGTCAAAGAGAAAACTGTGGGACAATTCCTTCGCGTTTTACTGATAGATTTATTAAAGAAAGTAGTGCCTAAATTTTAGCTTAGCCTTAAAAAAATCGAGCTAAAAACGCAAATAACTCCCGCCGTATTTAAGTTAGAGCAGAAACAATTTGCGTAGAACGCGGAAAATTCTACCCTTTCCAACGATGTATAATATTAATATGTGCAAGTTATTTTTCACCCTTATAATAGGCAATTTACGCGAAATTTGATCTTAAAAAATTAATTACAAAAAAACTAATTCGAATTTAAAAAAAAATAAAACCCCAGGTGCACACCCCCGGGGCTCGAAGTAATTTTGTACAAAATTTCAACTCTGTAGGTGCTATGGGGTCTCCTGGACGCACGTCCGCCACAGATTTCCTTCCAGAATTTCTTTGAAACCTTACTTTTATTTACCACTAGCCGCCTGCGGCGACCAGCTGGTTCGCCTTCTTACGCCATTCGCCTTTCTGTGCAAGCAGCCACCTACGGCGGCTGTTTGGCTAACTTGTCATTTACCTTTTTACTTCAAGTTTGCCGCCTTCGGCGGTTGTTTAAATAAATTTGGAAGCAGTATTAATCAATCCATTTCTATCTCTTTTTTTTGTGCCATTCACATTTTTACACCAAGATTGCCGCCTTCGGCGGCTATCTACCTTTACAATCTATCTCTACATTTTCGAATCCATCTCTATTTATTTTGACCTCCCCGCCCATTTCCTAATAAAAACAAAGATCACTCAAAAAACCGCTTTTTTTTATTTAAGTTGAGCAAAAAAAAGACCAAATTCCCCATAGTGTGCAAAAAGTAGGTTTGACAAAGATAAAAAAAAATCTCGCTGTTTTTATTGAATTAATGCGCACAACTATGAAATGTAACGTAATATAGATACAGCAAAAGGTCCAGCTTGAGGGGGGGGGGGGCGGGATGGAAAAAGAAATAAATGCAATCCCTAAATAAAACAAAAAAAGGAAAGAAAAAAAGTAAGCGCTGCCGGAAAAGCACGTGGTCATCACGTCAGAAAATGTAGATGTAAACTTTATAGTAAAAAAAAAGATGAACATTGCTTGCGATTAAGATTCCATCGTAAATATCGAACTGAAATCCAAGTAGTGACGTCACAGGCATAAAAGATTGAAGAACGCTTTTTTCGACTGATGCGTGAAAGGACATGATGTGTTCAGCATTAAAAAAATTGTAAAAAAAAAAACTATTGCGTATTTTTAAGAACTTTTTTCTTCTGAAGAGGGCGAAATGTTT
Organism: Uloborus diversus; assembly: GCF_026930045.1. Classification (NCBI taxonomy): domain Eukaryota; kingdom Metazoa; phylum Arthropoda; class Arachnida; order Araneae; family Uloboridae; genus Uloborus; species Uloborus diversus. Next base: position 100,308,967 of record NC_072740.1, on the reverse strand, counting down.
TTACTATTACCAACTTAAATTTCAGAAATGAGGCTTTGATACTTCTCGCAGGATGATGTTAGAAAAAAATAAAACACAGGAAAACATGCAAATTAAAGGTTTTTTCAAAAATTTATAAAAAATATAAAAATTGCTCTATCTTCAAACTTTTTTCATTCATCATATTTAAAATTAAATTTCCTACACTATAGTACAAAAAAATATTTGTGTGGTGCGATTGTTCCGGGGTCTGTGAGGTAAAAAATTACTAAAAAGTGCAAAAAAAACACATAAAACATTAAATAACTTTTTTTCTAATTAAAATATCAAAAATCGAAGCCCGAGGTGCACATCTTCGGCAAAAACAGCACCTGTATACCAAATTTCATCTTTCTAAGCCTTACCGTTTTTCCGGGAAGCGCGCCACACACACACACACACACAAACATCTTATTTTATTATATGTATAGATTACCGTTTTTCCGGGAAGCGCGCCACACACACACACACACAAACATCTTATTTTATTATATGTATAGATAAAGAGATAATGTTTTTGTATTTATTCAACAACACCATTTCACGTCAGCGCCCAATAGTGTGAAATATTTTTATCCTTGTGATTTTGGCACAACTGCCAAATTTTTAATCGGTTATCGTTTCATTCGGGCAAGATGGATGAGTCCGAAAGATTTCATGTCCAGAATATATTGATATTAGGAGAACATTCTATTGAACTCGCACTAGCTAAACTATGATGGTTTGGTGTGTGGGGAATGAGTGCAACGAGCTTGAAACGCGAAGAGATTTGAATGTAACTGCTTGCAGTTCCTGACGATTTTGAGGAGTGATAGCGAGCAGGGGCACAAACCCTTAGTATAAAAATATTTTAACTAAACCTGATTCAGTATACAATATTGATTAGTTCCTTTATTTGATGGGAATCATTTGTTTAATTTAGAGGAGAAATGTCCACATTGAAAAAATAATAATTTCGTATTTTTATAAGGCATAATTTTAAAAGGATGCGGGTCATTCCCATAAAAGTAGTACAAACCATGTCCAACTTTTTTGAACTTCGCATATTAGTTTTGATAATTTTCACCTATTAATCATATTTCGAAATTGATTGCTCGTTAATTTGTGTAAAGTAAAGTATTAATGGTTTGTATAAAAGTAATTCGAAAGGAAAAAAATCGTTCTTTATGAAAAATCGTTCTAATCATAAAGAAAAATTAAAATTACAGAACAAGCATAAAATGAAATAATAATTCCAAAACTTAGGTTAGTCAGCAAGTTCAAGAAGAAAAAAGAAACTTTCAGTGACTAACTAAGCACGGAAGCTATATACGACTTAGTTTTCTTTAAAATATTATCAGATTCAATGTAATTGTTTCATTTTCCAAGTGGCTGTAACATTGTGGACAGTACGAAACAAAGAAAACGTTGGGACATGAATGTAAACATATTGCTTTTTCTTTCTCAAGTTGTGCTGCTACTTCATTGTTATGTTAAGTATATGATACAACTGATAATTTTATATTGCTGCTGCAGTTCAACACCATCTTTAATCACATTTCAGATTGTGCTGAAATGTTCCTAATGTTTAGATGCAATGGCACGTAAGATTCCCCTTCTTGTTCTAATGCAAAATATTTTTTACAACCTTTCAACCACTTAGGGAAAAAAATTGATACTTGATTACGAGCAATTAAAAGTCGATCTAAAAAATATGATGAATTTGTGGTGCTTATTAAACTTCAGGAAAAAAAAATCATTATACTCGGACATGATTTGTACAATTTTCGCAACATTGACCCATGCACTTATCTTTAAAAGAAATTATTGGATTTTGAGTGATGAATAGTCACTTAATTCCATCATTGATCTACAAGGGTCCCTACCCGCTGCTCACTTTGCTTGCCAACGTCAGTTCGCCATCCTCGGTGCTCGCTTCGCTAAACAACTCCTGTACACTTGAGCTTTTGGAATTAACTATTCCATTAAGATTCTATCAGCAATATCTTCTATACATATAATAAAATAAGATGTTTGTGTGTGTGTGTGTGGCGCGCATCCCGGGGAAAACGGTAAGGCCTAGAAAGATGAAATTTGGTATACAGGTGTAGTTTTTGCTGAAGTTGTGCACCTCGGGCTTCGATTTTTGATATTTTAATTAGAAAAAAAAGTTATTTGATGTTTTATGTGATTTTTAGCACTTTTTAGTACTTTTAAACCTCACAGACCCCGAACCAATCGCGTCAGACAAATATTTTTTGTACTATAGGGGCGGAAATTTAATTTTAAATATGATGAACAAAAAAATTTTGAAAATAGAGTAATTTTTGTATCTATACATATAATAAAATAAGATGTTTGTGTGTGTGTGTGTGGCGCGCATCCCGGGAAAACGGTAAGGCCTAGAAAGATGAAATTTGGTATACAGGTGTAGTTTTTGCTGAAGTTGTGCACCTCGGGCTTCGATTTTTGATATTTTAATTAGAAAAAAAGTTATTTAATGTTTTATGTGATTTTTAGCACTTTTTAGTACTTTTAACCTCACAGACCCCGAACCAATCGCGTCAGACAAATATTTTTTGTACTATAGGGGCGGAAATTTAATTTTAAATATGATGAACAAAAAAAATTTTGAAAATAGAGTAATTTTTGTATTTTTTATAAATTTTTGAAAAAACCTTTATTTTGCATTTTTTTCTGGGTTTTATATTTTTCTAATATCATCCTGCGAGAAGTATCAAAGCCTCATTTCTAAAATTTAAGTTGGTAATTGTAAAAACATTTCGCCCTCTTCAGAAGAAAAAAGTTCTTAAAAATACGCAATAGTTTTTTTTATAACTTTTTTAATGCTGAACACATCATGTCTTTCCACGCATCAGTCGAAAAAAGCGTTCTTCAATCTTCTATGGCTCTGACGTCACTACTTGGATTTCGATTCGATATTTACGACGGAAACTTAATCGCAAACAATGTTAATCTTTTTTTTCTTTTTTACTATATAGCTTACTTCTAATTTTATGACGTGATGACTACGTGTTTTTCCGGCAGCGCTTGCTTTTTTTTCGTTTTATTTAGGGATTGCATTTATTTCTTTTCTCATTCTCCCCCCCCCCCCCAAGCTGGACGTTTTGTTGTATCTATATTACGTTACATTTCATAGTTGCGCGCATTTAAGTCACTAAAAACAGCGAGATTTTTTTTTCTTTCTCACTTACTTTACTTTGTTACTTTTGGCACACTACGGGGAATTTTGGAGATAACTTTTTTTTTTTTTGCTCTACTTAAATAAAAAAGCGGTTTTTGAGTGATCTTTGTTTTTACTAGGAAATGAGCTGAGAGGTTAAAATAAATAGAGATGGATAAGAAATTTTAGAGATAGATCGTAAAGGTAGATAGCCGCCGAAGGCGTCAATCTTGGCTTAAAAATGTGAATGGCACAAAAAAAGATAGAGATGGATTGATTAATACTGCTGCCAAATTTATTTAAACAGCCGCCAAAGGCGGCAAACTTGAATTAAAATGGTAAATGACAAGTTAGCCAAACAGCCGCCGTAGGTGGCTGCTTGCATAGAAAAGTGAATGGCGTAAGAAGGCGAACCAGCTGGTCGCCGCAGGCGGCTAGTTACTAATAATAATGAGTAGTTCCGAGTCTGGTTCTTCCAAAGGCCTGGGCTCCATTTTCCGATTAGGTTAACATTAAGGTCTTTCGTCTGCCTTGTTATACCAAATGTCGGGAAATACTTTTAAAATATCCTGGCAACACCAGCAAGGCCAAAACAACTACATAAATTTATTGACACCAATTTCGCTAGCGGCAGCGACGCCATCTTTAGATTTTTGTACAACACATTCAAAGATAGAGTGATTCAAGTCAATGAACGACTTGACTTTTTTTCCTCAAAAATTTTAATATCAGCTACGCGTGCGTGCTTCCTTTACCTTCTTTTTTCCATGTCTCCCTAGGGATGTCATTTGAAATGTTTTCCAAGGAAGGGGGAGGGGGGTTCAAAGGTTATATGGGTGATTCTACAAAAGCAGGAAAGTTTCGTTTCCACACTGATTTTTATTCTGTTTAATTTTCTTAAAAGCTTTTTTCTTGAAACTTTCATACTTCTTGAGCACTTTAATTTCAATACAGTAAAAACTCGCTACAACGCTATCCGATACAACGATAATCCCTCTACTACGATAATATTTCGTGGTCCCGGTGAACTCACATAGGAATTAATGTTGTCCTTCTCTCAATATTGCGATATTCTCTACAGCAATAAACTCCCATAAAACGATATTTTTTTTTAATTTTCAACCCCCCCTCCCTTTATTACGATAATTTGGTTTTTAAATAATGAAAAACTAGTCGACCCGTTCGCAGCTCCGCACTGTGTGCTTCGAATTGTTTCATAAGGCATTTCGCTCTTTACAAGTTTCAAAGGAAGAACATTATGAAGAAGAACCGAAAAAAGGATTTTTAATGCAAACATAAATATCATTAAAATTGTGGCTGAGTGTCTCGTGAATAACATCGTGTGGTTATTGGGAATTCTCACTTCCGTGAATTTGAATTTCAGAACGTAAATTAATGTAAAAATAGAAGTTCACATGTTTTCATATGCTTAACATGAGCAGAATGTAGCAACTAAGAAAAAATTTATTTCCCTGAAAACTTTATCTATTAGGCCTATATTAATGGAAAATTCTTCACCTCCGTGGCAGACCTTATTAATGTCATTATTTTTGAGATGAGAATAAATGATGAAGGTGAGGAAATACCTCAATTTTAGAAAATCTACCAAAATTATAACTTACCAATGCATTCTCAAATTTACTAATCTTCTATACATATAATAAAATAAGATGTTTGTGTGTGTGGCGCGCTTTCCGGGAAAACGGTAAGGGCTAGAAAGATGAAATTTGGTATACAGTTGCAGTTTTTGCCGAAGATGTGCACCTCGGGCTTCGATTTTTGAAATTTTAATTAGAAAAAAAGTTATTTAATGCTTTATGTGTTTTTTTGCACTTTTTAGTACATTTTACCTCACAGACCCCGAACCAAACGTACCACACAAATATTTTTTGTACTATAGTGTAGGAAATTTAATTTCAAATATGATGAAGGAAAAAATTTTGAAGATAGAGCAGTTTTCGTATTTTTTATGAATTTTTTAAAAAACCTTTAATTTGCATTCTTTCCTGGGTTTTATTTTTTTCTAATATTATCCTGCGAGAAGTATCAAAGCCTCATTTCTAAAATTTAAGTAGGTAATAGTAAAAACATTTCGCCCTCTTCAGAAGAAAAAAATTCTTAAAAATAAGCAATAGTTTTTTTTTTTTTACAGTTTTTTTTAATGCTGAACACATCACGTCTTTCCACGCATCGGTCGAAAAAAAGCGTTCTTCAATCTTTTATGTGTCTGACGTCACTATTTGGATTTCGATTCGATATTTAGGATGGAATATTAATCGCAAACAAATGTTAATCTTTTTTTTTACATATATAATAGTTTACTTCTACATTTTATGAAGTGATGACCCCGTGTTTTTCCGGCAGTGCTTGCTTTTTTTTTTCTTTCCTTTTTTTTTTTTTTTTTGTTTTATTTAGGGATTGCATTTATTTCTTTTTCCATTCCCCCCCCCCCCGCCCAAACTGGACGTTTTGCTGTATCTATATTAGCTACATTTCATAGTTGTGCGCATTATTTCAATAAAAACAGCGAGATTGTTTTTTCTTTGTCAAACGCTACTTTTTGCACACAACGGGGAATTTTGGGGATAACTTTTTTTTTTTTTTTTGCTCTACTTGAATAAAAAAAAAGGGGATTTTTTGAGGGATCTTTGTTTTTATTAGGAAATGGGTGGGGAGGTTAAAATAAATAGAGATGGATAAGAAAATTAAGAGATAGATCATAAGGGTAGATAGCCGCCGAAGGCGGCAATCTTGGCTTAAAAATGTGAATGGCACAAAAAAAAGATAGAGATGGATTGATTAATACTGCTGTCAAATTTATTTAAACAGCCGCCGAAGGCGGCAAACTTGAAGTAAAAAGGTAAATGACAAGTTAGCCAAACAGCCGCCGTAGGTGGCTGCCTGCATAGAATGGCGAATGGCGTAAGAAGGCGAACCAGCTGGTCGCCGCAGGCGGCTATGATGAAATAAGATGTTTGCGTGTGTGTGTGTGTGGCGCGCTTACTGGGAAAACGGTAAGGTCTAGAAATTATTCTATTCAAATTAATAATAGTATAGATATAGATTGATTGATACCGCCACGAAATTTATTTAAGCAGCCGTCTAAGGCGGCAACCTTGGCGTAAAAAGGCGGACCAGCTGGTCGCCGCAGGCGGCTAGTTTGGAAATATATTAATACTATATAATTTTTAACACAAATTTGAACTAAAATGATGACTGAAGTTTAAGCCGTACTTTAATTAAAAGAACTCAATATTAGATTCACAATCTTACTACTATTACATATGCGATAGTTTGTCTAGATGTATGGATGTATGGATGTTTGTTACTCTTTCACGCAAAAACTACTGAACGGATTTTGATGAAACTTTACAATAATATAGCTTATGCCTCAGAATAACACATAGGGTAGTTTTCGTCCCGTTATGGGGGGCAAAACCCCCTTAGGGGGCAATATAACACAATTTTGGTATAAATTCTCTAATATAGGGATGAAAAAATACTTGCACATATTTACATTATATGTCCATCGAAAGCTCTGATTTTTCTGCAGAAGATGGTACCTGTTCGAAATTTCTAAGTAGAATAAAAAACGAGTAATGAGTTTTTTAGTTTCATGTTCGAAGGCTTTCCTCAACTCAATACAGTATTTAGTGTATCATCTCAACTCCCTGTCGATAGCGACAATTGTTGTATTATTAACATTATTAACTATCTTTGCTTTTCGTGACCGTTCAAGGCTTTTCTCAAGTCAAATCTTGCACAAAGCAAGATTTTTTGCACAAGATTGGCAAATAATACATGGATTTGGCTGATTATTTTCCATCTCAATGCAACTTTGAGGCAATTAATGCGTTTTTCTTTTTTTTTAATTTATTTGTGTTGACTGGGTGTTTAATCGATCAGTAGGAATCTAGCCAAACTTTTTTTGTGGAATCATTTCAATAGCTAAGGCATTCGGCAATTTTTCAACTCTCGCTGTTTGTGAAGCTTCAAGAATACGCAATACTGTTTTTTTCGTTTTCACCATGTATCGCCATTTCTTTAATATTTCTTTCTTTAAATTTGTTAACACGTAAATCTATTCGCCAACTAAATGAAGAAAATCCATAAACAGCACAAAAACTTCCATTAATATGTCTTTGTGCACATTTTCAAAACAATTGCCAAATTTTTACTATTTATTGGAAACATTTCGGGTAGCAACATTTTATAATCATCAGAAGTATCTCAATAATTGGCGACACTATCTCTTCGATTAAAATGAGTAACACACAGTTTTACAAAATAGGGAGGGGGAGCCTCATTTAAGGTATCCCAATACGATTATTGCAAATTGAATAACATTTTAAATCGCAGTAAGGGATTACAGGCGGCTACGTTTTTTAAAAATTTGTACTTCAATAGCAATATACAGAAAGTTTTAGACTATGTTCGAAAAAAAAAAGTTAAATGTTTTTAAACAAGTGAAGTTTAATTTCATATTTGGGAAATTCCTCAAATTTGTATATGTTTAGGTATCGTTTTTTTCGTTTCTAAAAGAGTACTATTTCGTTCTTCATACTTCTTGCCATTTTACTTTTATGGGTAAGAAAGGAGCTCTATTTTTAATCACGTCAAAGCGGTGTGTTTTGAGTTATTTCTGTTACAGCAGAGAACGAATAAAAGTAGCGATTGTTTCTCATAATTATTACAGACCCAGTCAACGCCGGGCATTTTTGCTACGTACAATTATCTGGTAACTAAATAAAGTTATGAAATAGAATCGGCCCCTCTACCCCCAGTTACCGTCGAATAAAGATTTATTTTTCGCTAGGAACGGCCAAATACATGCAAACATTTTCTTTATAGCGTCTTCTGTTCGGATATAAAAATCATATCTTATGAATATAGATTAACCAAACATTTTCGCAGTTTCATATTTCATAAACTTGGCAAGTCTCTGGCAAATGTATGGTGCTGTGGTCCTTTGGCGATTAATAATGGATTTGGATTTATTTTTTTTTTACATTTTAACGCTGCTTTTAATTGCAAAAATATAAAATGAAACTAAACAAAATGACATTTTAAAAACTTATTTGATAGTAAGAGCTATGATAACGTGTTCGGGACGAGTGTTCAAAAATTTGGGCGCTACAGCTATTACAAAAAGTTCTATTAAAATGTAAAAATTCCGCCAAATTAATTTTGGTAAAAAGATCATTAAGTACTATGAGATATTGAAGTTAAAATTAATCCGCCAAATTAGTGAAGCAACACTCTTAAATAACATTAAAACTGCTATTAAAATGAAAATTAATCCACCAAATTCATTTTTTATTTCCAATCTTACCAGGCGACTACGTTAGTGCATTGGCGAATTATTTAAAATTTTATGAAACTTTTCATTTTCTTTTTTCTTTTTCCTGTGTGTATTTTTAAGGGTTAATGTTGCTAATTAGGATTTTGTGGTATTAATGTCCCTATTTTTAATGGCGACAATGGAGAATATTGTTCTTTCTTTCTTTCTTTTATTTTGTTTTTATTTTTTTATCTGTTTTTTTATCCTATCGGACCTCTATACTGATGAAGATTTTTGGAAATAATTATGACTGAGATCATCAGAGGGAAATGTTTTTTGAAAACGCTGATAGAGACTATTCTAATAGAGACTTTTGGGGATTTTTCTCTTTGCGAAATGAGAAGTTTTTTGTACTATTTCCTCGTTTAAATGGGAACTTAAAAAAACTGTTGTCCTCTCTCTGATTTTAATGGTATTTTCACTCTGAACTTTTTGGTATTGTAATTAGGATCGTTTACGTTATTTAGAAACAGTTGATTTCCTTCTAATGGTAATTTTAAGGTTTGATGTTCTCACTCTAAAGAGACATTATTAGAATCAGGATTTGTAGTAATTGTTGACCATATTTTGCGACGATATCTCCGGTAAGAAGCTATGCATAACAGATTACACAATAATTTAAATGGCCGATGTAGCACTGGATATTATTTGACGGAGATCGGGATTATAAGGAAACTGTTTCACTTTATTTAAGAATAATTGACCTCACTCGATTTTTTTTTTTTTTTTTTTTTTTGAGAATTACTCAAACTAATTTCTTTAGAACTTCTGAACGTTTTCGTGATTTTTATTTTGTGTGATATTTTGGGTGTCTTTCCAGTTTCACCGACATTTCATTTTCTCCCCTTCCCCCTGATTTTCAGTTTTAATCATACCTTTTGATACATTTAAAGGGGCAGGTCATTTTAAACGTCGGCGAAACTGGGGAGAAACCATTTTTTGGTAACTATTTGACCTCTGCCTGTGTTGACCGTTAACCTTGAATCGATTGAAAAAAAAAACTACATCAACGTGAGCGAAGCCGCGGGTAAAAGCTAGTAATCAATAAAATAACTAATTGTTTACACATTTAACAAAATTTCTCCTATAATATTAAATTGACCTCTATTTTCAAACACAATTTTCTTTCTTTTTTTTTAATTTCCGTGAACAAGGTGTTTTATTTTTTATTCTTATTTATGAGTAAAATAATTAGAATTTAGCCGAGCCATTGTTTATAGTTACTTGTAGTAGGTAACACTTTCATGTAAGACTAGAAAAGAAAAAAAAAAAGGAAAGAAACACACACCGTGTGCAGATGGTGCAAAGCGAGGACCCTACTTTTTCACCGCCACACCGAGGACCTACTGAAGGCGTTGTGTCACATGATCACTTTTTAGATTTTTGTGCTTAAAATCATTTGATTAGTGCGTAACAACCTCTATTTTTTAATTTTTCAAAAAATTTCAAACATGTTTTTTTTTCAATGTAACCGAGGACCTCATACACAAATGTGTGCGGATGGTGCAAAGCGAGGACCCTACGTTTTCGCCGTCACACCTACTGAAGGCGTTGTGTTAGAAGAACAATTTTTATATTTTTGTACTTAAAATCATTTATTTAGTGCGTAAGAACCTCATTTTTTTTAATTTTTTTAAAAAATTTTAAACATGTTTTTTTTTCAATGTAACTGAGGACCTCATACACAAATGTGTGCGGATGGTGTAAAGCGAGAACCCTACATTTTCGCCGTCACACCAACTGAAGGCGTTGTGTTAGAAGAACAATTTTTATATTTTTGTACTTAAAATCATTTATTTATTGCATAAGAACCTCATTTTTTTTTAATTTTTAAAAAAATTTCAAACATGTTTTTTTTTTTTAATGTAACGAGGACCTCATACACAAATGTGCGTTTGTACCTGAGAGCAAAAGGACTTTGCTCTCCTTTCATTATTCTCTCGGGTTTTCTTGTGTTACTCAGCTAATAAACTCTAACAAATAGTAGAATTCCAGTTATCCGAACTCCGATTATCCGAATCACTTTCCGAAATTTAGAAAAAAAATTAAAAAATAAGACGGAAACGTACAGCGATTCGCAAAGTAATGAATCTGTCTGCGCACTTTATTGCTGTATTTTAAGCGCCACCACGAATATTTTTGAGATGATAAGCCACTGCCTCAGAGTGCAGTTCTTTATTGGCTTCTAATTATACAGCACTTATAAAGAACGTTTAATATATAAAAGTGATGGCTTTTTATTTATTTAAATTGAACGCTCGAGTTTTTTAATTAGGAGGACCTACTGAAGGCGTTGTGTCAGAAGAACATCGTTTTGGTTTTTATGCTTAAAATCATTTGATTAGTGCGTAAAAACCTCGATTTTTTAATTTTTTTTAGAAATTCCAAACATTTTTTTTCAATATAAACGAGGACCTCATACACAAATGTGCGTTTGTACTTGAGAACGAGGAACTCATACACAAATGTGCGTTTGTACCTAAGAACGAGGATATCATATACAAATGTGCGTTTGTACCTGAGAACAAGGACTTTGCTCTCCTTTCATTATTCTCTCGGGTTTTCTTGTGTTACTCAGCTAATAAACTCTAACAAGTAGTAGAATTCCAGTTATCCGAACTCCGATTATCCGAATCACTTTTGGAAATTCAGAAAAAAAAAATAAATAAAACGGAACCGTACAGCGATTCGCAAAGTAATGAATCTGTCTGCGCACTTTATTTGCTGTATTTTAAGCGCGCCACGAATATTTTTGAGATGATAAGACACTGCCTCAGAGTGCAGTTCTTTATTGACTTCTAATATACAGCACTTATAAAAAAAACGTTTAATATAGAAAAGTGATGGCTTTTTATTTATCTAATTGAACGCTCATGTTTTTTTAATTACGAGGACCTACTGAAGGCGTTATGTCAGAAGAACATCGTTTTGATTTTTATGCTTAAAATCATTTGATTAGTGCGTAAGAACCTCAATTTTTCAATAAATTTAAAACATGTTTTTTTTATGTAAACGAGGTACATCATACACCCCTAATGTGCGTTTTTTACCGCAGAACGAGGACTTAACTTAATCCATCCGTTATTTTCTCCTAATTTCTTGGAAAACTCACAAATGAACTATAACAAATAAGTTGTAACTTTAGTAATCTTTGAGGACTACACATTGGGTGTCCTGCGGCTTCCAAATCAAGACGTATTTTTGGTTATATGGAACGTATTTCCAAAATGCTGGGGACAGTCGTTTTATTAGAGCAAATGAAATGGGGAATTCAATAACAAATTTTGGGGGAAAATACATAAAATATTAGATAATAAAGGATTAAAATTTTGCAAATTAAAATTTTTACTCGCTTATTATTCCTGGCAGCAATATATGATGGTTATTTTTAGAGATGCACCGAATGCCATATTTTCCCCAAATTCCGGATACCAAATATTCGGTTAAAATTCAAACCGAATATTCAGCAGAATACTTGCTTAAAAATTTTGACTGCAAGATTTTAATTTTACACCAATTTAAAATAGATTTTTTTTTTTTCGGAAAAGTAAATACATTTTTCATTTAACAACATAAACTTATCTATATTAAGTATAATTCTTAATTTAAAATAGTTAATTTTCTTTCCTATATATGATTCGATAACTGATAAGTACGATAACATTTTGTGTAATAAATAAAGAATCTGGTGTTTCTTCCATAGAAAAAGAAACCCGAGTTGCTTAATATATCATTACAAATTACGATTGTATTCATGTGAGTTTCTAAAATGTTAATCTCTTCGGAAACTGATTGATGAATAAAATTTAAAACTGCCAGGCATTTTACATTTTTTTCTCTTTATTGCAAAGGATTATCAAACTTTGATTACAGCGATTAATTTAAACAATATTTAATCTATCATTTGATGTAAAGCTTCAGAAATTAAAGTACTGCTAAATTTAATATCAGGTGATTTTCCATTTTTTAACTACGTATTTTATGTGAAAAATTAGCAGTTAATGTTAGGTAACAATAAATGGACTTTATATATATATCTAATATTACTTAAATTAATGATTGTTTTTCTGGTTACTGTGTCATATTTTAATGAGTTTCTAATATGTGACAGCTAACGTGCTCTCATAAGATTTAAGAAAAATTGAAAAGCAAAACTATTTAGATTAACATCCGAGTATTTTCTCTTACATTAAAATTACTTCGAATCTGATAAAATTAGAAAGTAACAATTTGAGCAAATTTTGTACTCTGGTACAATGTTTAAATTTTATTCAATGCATAAAAAATATGTTTGTTTGCTAATTACCTCATTTAAACTTGTTTACTATTCTGCTGCTGAATATTGAAGTATTAGGCCACGCTGAATGTTCGGTTTTTATCAGTGGCGGATCTAGAATTCAAGCAAGGGGGTGGGAGAGGGGGGGCTAACCTCCGTCCAAGTGGCGAGTAACCGTTTTAAAGGGTCGTTTTCCCGTCGTTTTTTTGCGGATAACTCAATCTTGGTGTTTTTGGGGGGGGGGGGTTAGAGGGACACACACCCCTTATTTACACAATATGAAATTTTCTCTACAAGGAGTCCCCTCTCCTGAAAAAATTAGTACTTTCAAATACGGTTTTTTTACTTGAAATAAACTTATATAGTATACTGAAGAATATGAATAATTTCGCGAACATATTAAAGGTCTGAAAACACTGTATGCACCTTAGTTGGATATAAAGCTAGGAGGGAAGATACGCACGTGGTCTGAACAGGGGAAAATAACCCGCATAGAATTCCCCCTACACCGATTGTCCCCTAATTAAAATAATTATTTGATACGAATTTTTTAAATACATCGTTGTTTAATTTTTGCAAACAACATAATAAACATAATTTTAAAATGCTATTTTCCCACTTGATTACATGTCCTGGAACCACCTTTGCCTCGACCATGTCCCCTCCCCGAAAAAATATCCTGACTACGGCCAGTGACTACGACCAATAGCGTAACTAGGGGCTGGCAGGAGCAGCGGCGTAGCGTAGGTTTGTGCTGCCCGGGGCAGGCACCAAATTTGCCGCCCCTCTTACATTGTCCTGCTATATACCCCCCCCCCCCCCCACATACACAACAAAAAATCCACATGCTTAATATTTTACAGAACGAAAACAAGATTTTATTATCTGAAACATGTTTTACGTTTTAATATAATCTTACTTCAACAGGAAAAACTGTTGATCGAAAAAAATTCTAACAAATTTTTTTCAAAAATTATTGCATTATGAGAGATAATATTTTCCCTAGAGAAAAACATTTGAAACGTGATCTGAAACTGTATACTAGTAGTATTTCATAAATCTTTTATTGAAAAGAAGAAGAAGAAAAAAAAAACTATGATTATAAAGTACCTGATCGATACATTTTTTTATACTTGAAAAGATTTTTTCTTCTTAACCTAAAATTTTAATTTTCTACTTTTTATCAACAAAAAATCGTTAACAACACTATCAATATCGATTGTATCAGTCGTTTTTGTAAAATGTTGTATAAAATGTGGCTTTTTAAAATGACTCCTGAATCCAAATATGCGGTCCCGGATCTGCGTACCGCAGACCCCCGCAGTGTGGGGGGGGGGGCACGGCCTTAAGGGACCCGACGGCCCAAGAAACTGAAATGAAAACTAGCACTTTGACTAACGTTGCAAATATACACCGCAGGCCTCTGGGGAGAGGCCCTGCAGATTTAGTTGCAGGGGGTCCAAAATTTATATATCAGGACCTGCAAATATGACCACTATTCCTTTCTATTACCCAACCCGTTTTGGAGTTCTGGAGATCAACCTCCTCCCCCTCCCAATTTTTTCTAAGCCAATATTTTTATTTGGAGTGGGAGGGAGCATTATATTAATCGTTAACATTCTTCTGGGGGACTAGAGAAAAGAAAAGCTTAAAAAGATGAGCATGTTTAGCAAGGAGGGACTCTCAGTGTGGTACTCTCCTTCCCCCCTAAAATATTTAAAAAATCATCTAAACGAACTGTTTTTTTTTTTCCGCAATTTGTTTTCGATTGTACTTTTCAATCCTAAAGTCTCGGAAAAGTTCCTAAAATTGCGATTTTTGACTTCAATTTTGAAAATTTCTCCATGGACCTTGAATATACCCAACCTCTTTTGTCCTTGCAACCAAGCACAACCAAGAATTAATTAAAACTTTTTTTCATACGCCAATTTCGAAAATTTTCTGGGGGTGATCCGCGACCCCTCCGTCCTTCCTCTGATGTCACCGAAGACAGACGCTAAAATGCGTTTTTACGACTAGTAAATTTTGGTATCTACTTTCTTCAAAGATATAAATTGTACCTAAGGAGTTTCTTACTATATAACTTTTCTTCCTTTTTATAAAGTTCATCCTCCTTCTGTTTTTTTCCCTCTCCCCCTTTCAATTGGAACTTGATACAGAAATTTGAAGAAAGATTTATATGGACTTTAAGTATGTTAGTCAAAATATGCGAATTGCTCTTGAGGGGCGGCAAATTAAAAGTCTTTGCACGCGGGCGACCGACACCCTAGGATCGGCCCTGCTCAAATGAAAGTTTCAGAAAGTTAAGTTTTAACATCTAACGAGTTAAAAACCAGTCATTTTAACAGCTTAAAAATACATTTAGCAAAAACAAATGCTAATTCGTAAATGCACCGAGAATATAACAGAAGTTTTAAACGAAAATTTACGAAATACGAGAAGAAAATTCTTAATTGTTTTGTTTGAAATTATTTCTGTGACTAGTTGCATTGTCCGGCTTTGCACGGTTTTCCTCAAAACTAAACGTTTTGTCACGTGACGTATGTTCAACAATCAGGCTTCAATTAGAGAGGAAAAAAATACTGTAAAGTTTCCCGTCAAAATAGAAGATAAATCGCCAAATAATAATCAAATGAGATCGCGCAAACGATAATTTTCCGATTTAAAATTTCTGTTACATTGGGCTTAGTAGTGCTTTTTAATTTTTTCCTGGTGATTTTACAGCTCCCCCTTTTTTTAATGTTTTTGAAATTCGAAGAAACTGAAGGAACTTCATGCGTGTGTTTTTCGCGGGCTTTCGAACGGGACTTGAATCAGAGAAATCGTATAATTATTTCGGTAGAAAGAGCCATTTAATGCCATTTTTAGAGTTCGGTACTTCTTTAGAATTCGACCCCCCCCCCCCCCCCCCCCCCCACGTTAATTCTCCGGTGCCCAAGAACCTCCCTGCCAAATTTGAACGAGATCCGACGTAAACTGGATTTGTATAGAGAACATTTATATATACATACACACACACACACACACACACACATATATATATATATATATATATATATATATATATATATATATATATATATATATATATATATATATATATATATATATTGTTACAAATTCTGTAAATAGTAATTATTGTAGTAACGTAACCTGTAAATAGTTTCCCGTAATGAATATACAACCCCTTAACATATAGCTAAAGTATACAACCCCCTATTCTTTTTTTCTTATTTCATTCACTGATTTTATCAATGAAAGTGTAGTTGTAGAACGTTGTAGCATTTTCTGGAATCTTTGAGATTTCTTTTCGGTGTGTATATAAACCGTTAGCGATGGATAAAAAGGGAGTTTCGATGGAGATTTCGAACTGAGAGCGTATTTGCTCTGTTTATTGCGAGGCATTTCGCTGTGTTGTTTTCGTATTTGGAAGTAAATACGTGTGTAAACGTTGAGTTTACGGTGTTGTGTGATAATTGCTTAATTGCTGATGAATAATTTAGCAGTTGTTGACGATCTTTCCTGTACATAGTGTAAATAAATTTCCTGTGCTTTTATCAAGAACTGTGTCTTCATTTCAAGAAAGTGGAAGTCGCACCGAATCCGTTACAATATATATATATATATTCTTTGTTTTATTTATAGATTATCTGATTTGAACTTATTTCATTTTGGAAAAGGTGGTTTGTTCTACTCCCAATAATGTGACTCAAAGCATAATATTTTTGATTTCCAGGTGTTAAGGGAGATTAACCTGAATTGCCGCTACAGGCATTCGAAGGGCGATACGTTGCTCATGAACCCAAGAACGGTGTCACACCCCCTCCCCCAAATGAGTCTACACCGAAAGGAAATAAAAAACAATATTCCCCCCCCCCCTGAAATTTAAAATGGTAGATCTGTGCTATACCTATATATTTCTGTGCTGACAGAAATAACTACTATCTGAAAAGGCATAAGCAAGTGCTTGTATTTTATAGCTCTGATAAAAAGACGTATGACCTTGAGAGAGTTCATTTCTGTGTGGAAAGAAAATAAGAGTACTGGGGAACGGGGACTCTTGGCAGATACTGCGAAATATACAAAGGGGGAGGGGACTTTAGGAGCTTTTCAAATCTCATTGAGGGGTGGGGGGAGGTCTCATTAACGGAGCGTGCTTCTTGCACTTGAGGGTGTGCGCCTTCATCCTGGGGGGGGGGGGGGGGATATTTCTCATTTGGGTGCGCACGAGGGTACAAAGATAGTCTTTTTCACTGAAATTGATAGGGGATAATTTTAGAGTTTTTTTAATTTTAGATCTCATTTTGGAAAGTCTTGTCAGTGGGGGCGGGGGGCGCTCCATAGCGTTCGAAGGGGCGATACGTTGCCCATCCACCCAAGAACGATGACGCACCCCTTCCATTGCACGGAGCCCCATTCCACCCCCCAAAAGGGGACTACATGAAACGAGATCGAAAACCTTCTTCAATTGCTCCCCCCCCTCTGAAATTTTCAATCTTCTCGGTGCTACACCTACCCCCTCTCCTCATTGGCACCCAGACATAACTATCTGAAAAATCATAAGCAAGTGCTTGTATTTTATGACTCTGATAAAAAAAAATGTATAACCTTGAGAGAATTCATTTCAGTGTGGAAGAAAGCAGACAGCGAAACAAGCGGGACGAGGGGAGGGGGGATCCAGGTGAAGACAGTCAATGAGATTAAATCATGTGCCGTGAGATCAAATAACATTTTTAAACTACCTCCTAAAAATTTCAGCGTTGTCTGCACCAGGACTCCCCCCCTCCCCGCCTGTTTCTTTTCATAGTGAAATTAATTCTCTCAAGGTCATACATATTTTTTTTTATCACAATCTTACAATTATGCTTCTTCCGATTGCTATATATGTCTCAGGGGTGAGGGGGGTCATAACGTATATGTAGTCTGTACCATCAACAATTTCTAGGGGGGGGGGGGGTAAAAAGGTTTCTGATCTCATTTTGTTAAATCCCATATAACTGTAAAAAAATTCCATCTAAATTGGAGGGGGGAGGGGTCAAAGTTTTTTGTTTAAATTTATTCATTTTGAATTTAAATTATTTTTTAAAAAACTAATTGGATTTTTTATTTATTTAGCATGTGTGTCTGTGTATTTCATTTGCGTAACACAGAACTTTTCAAATAAAATAATAATAATAATTTCAAATAAATAAACATAAAATTATTTTTAAAAAATAAATTTGTTTAAAAAAAGAAAGCTAAAAATACAAAAGGATAAAAGGTCGAGAATGTATATTTTGGGGGAGGAGGGGATTTGCGTTATTGGACTTGGAGGGGGGGGACACCCCTGGATTTCATACGTTAAAAAAAAATGAAATACTTTCAGAAAGTTAGGTTTTAGCATCCAATGAAACAAACAAAAAAAAAATCATATTAAAAGTATAAAAATACATTTGGCAAAAACAAAATGCCATCTGATAAATGCACCGAGAAGAGTAAAAGAAGTTTTTAACGAAAATTTACGAAAAACAAGGACATTCTTTGTTTGAAATTATTACTTTAATTCTCTGATCGGAACTTATCTCATTTTCGAGGCTTGTTAAGCGCCATCTAGGAGCGAAATTCCCTGCCGATGTGAAAATAACGATTCTCGTAGGCCACGATAGAACAAATTTTAATCCCGAGATGGCGCCACGATACAAGACAAAACAATTAACGAAGGGAAACCGTGCAATTAGCACTAAGTTACGGTTACGGAAGACTTGTTATGTGAAGGAGTTGGTAAGATTTTTTCCATATTGTTGCTTATTGTTCCTTAAAATGTGTATAATAGCATTCTTTTGCTACTCCCGAAAATTTAAATTAAAGATCACTGAAATTACTATTGTTTTAAACTTGAAACATTAGTGCTCAAGTTATTTTCCGTTCACTATTAATGTATTTGTTTACACAACACACAAGCTTCCTGATTTGCTTTATTATGTACTATTTTTCATTTTTGAAATCACAATTTGAGTAAATTCTTTGAGAATGCTGGATACTGGAAAAGGAACAATTTTGAATCATGTTTGTTGTGCGTATAACGAAAAAAAACTGATAAAAGAGATGTAGGAGTTATTAAATAACTCCTATATTCCTATTATCAAATCCTATTTGTTTTGAGTTAGTTACAGATAATTAAGTGCTACTGAAGGCTTTAAGGAGAACAAACTTTATTTATACTCTGTTTCAGAAATTGTAGTTCTGGCACAATAGAAAAAATATGTTGCCATTTATTTCCTGTGTGAACAAATAAAATTCTTGCTTTTGCTTTGAGGTTTTTGCTGTAATTGGGAGATTAAATTTTTTTCTCCCTTTTGGTTTTTCCCCCGAAATTTGCTAATTTTTTGTTCTGCCAGCAAAAGATTATCATAGATTTCAGTACTAAATATTTTTACTATTCACTTAACTCGTAAAGCAGGGGAGGTGAAAAAATGGGACGTAACAGAGGACATGAGGTCTCAGAGACCTCTCTATTTACAAGTTTTTAAAAAATCGTCTAATTCGATACATTCCTGTTATTTCCCGTAGATGATCTTTGAACTTTTGTTAACAGAAGAAAAATATATATTTTTGAAATTTGAATTAAAATTTACCTTTTCCGAGGAAATTTTGCTAGAGTCTTAACATTTTTTGAGAAAAATCATATGTTGCAATAAAAAATTTTATACTCATAATAAAAATGAATCTGTTATTTATCAAAGATTTCATTTTAGTTGTTAAATTATACAAAATATTTTAATACCAGAAAATTGATTTTATCACATTACGAGAAAATTTTAGCAGCGCCTTAACTAATAGTATATCATGACGTATGTAATGAAATAATTCAGTTTCATTGTCCTTAGAACATTCATTGAGTATCTTTTGCAAACATTTCAAGCAGCTCTTAACCTCCAGAATAATTTGCATTTCTTCCGCATAATGTGGATAAGATAAATAAGTCCATCTCGGCGGTCCTAACGTTAAGAGCAGGGGTCTGTCCAGGATTTTTTACAAGGTCCGTTTTTTGTGAAAAATCAATTAATTTTGTGGAAAATCAAATTTTTCAAAAAAAAAAAAAAGCAAAAACAAAAGAAAAATTCTGTTAAAACGAAATTTTAGAATTTAGAGATAGAGAGGTGGCACAAACTGCGTCATTTAAACTTAGTGGCGTAGCATAGGGGGGGGGCACTCGCCCCGGGGCGGCACTTTGCTAGGGGTGGTAAATTCTGTAGCACTACATTATCATCGAAAAGGCTTTTTTTTTAAAAATTAAGACGGCGCTTTGCTAGGGATGTATCACTAAATCAACATCAAAATGTTTTTTTTTTACTCTTCAGTTCTAACTTGTCTCAGGAAATTTTTCTCGTTGAGGCACGAGAACGAAATACTGGATACTGACATGCATGCGGACAATTATCACTGGCGCTGACATAGGAAGACGAGAAGAGAGAGGGCAATCTCGTTGGAGCGCAGGGTTGGCAAAAATCCGGGTTTTTTTAAAAAAAAGCCCATGGACCCAGGGTTTTTCGGGTTTTTTAAATAAAACCCAAGTAAAGCTGGGTTTTTTGAAAAGAAATGTGGATTTTTTTTGTTTTTTTTTAGGAAAAATGTAGGGTGCTTGTAGCATATTGTAGCGTAAGTTTCAGATTGTTTAGTTTCCATGATTACCAACAGTTAGGGCAAAGTTACTTCTTGAGTGATAAAATCTATTGTTCGTTTTTAATTACTACATTTTTTTTTTTTGCGTTTTACTTTATTGTATTTCATTTTGTCGTGCAAAACTACTGTAGAACCTCAAGTAGTATAAATCCCTTTTTACTGAATTCCAGCTTAATCAAGACATTTCTTTCAATTTTATGTTGCCTGTTTTTCTATTTCTGTGTACAGAGTAAGAAATATTAAACGTTTTCGTAAGATAATGAAAATATTCTGTTTTCTGTTCGACCGTTTGTTTTACTTCTTACGCTATGAAAAGGAAATACTGTCTCCTCGAAAAATTTATCACTCAAATTTCAAGATAAATTTATGTTTTAATTGATCCTAAATGAGTTTTGATTGTTTTTTTTTCCTTGATGTCTGCACCAGGGGCGGATCCAGAATTTTTTTTGAAAGGGGGTTCAAGTTTCAATGGTCAACGTGTTATACCATATAAAAAATCAGTTAAACAGGGGTGCCAATCCCGCCAAGGGTTATGGCATACCCCCTCATAGGTTACACCCCCCCCCCCCACCAAAAATTTAGATCAAAACTCTTTCAAATTATCCCCTGACCCTAAATTTTTCAATGGCGTAACCTATGCCGCCATGGATCATATTTCTCCAAATTTTCACTAAAATTTATATTTCTTTGGCAGACAGGCTGGTTACGTTACCGTATTAAAAAGTTGGATACATTTACATAAATATTTTATAGCACACAAAACGTTGTGGTTTGAAGTGGAAGAGTGCTATGAAAAAACTTTAAGCTCATTAGAGGTGATTGTTCTTTTGAAAATGAACAAAAAACTTATAATAGCAGTAGCCCAGTAAACGAACAACAATAGAGGCCATTACTTTTTCTAAAGAACGACAAGTATGGATATCATGCATTGAGAGAAACCTTATTAATATTTTGTCAAATTTACTGTTTGCAGTATTTTTTTTTAAATGAAATAGTTAAATTTTTTTAACTGACTCTTAAGTCTATATTATCACACTGTATTGAACAAATAGTATGTTTTTTATCGCTTTTTAGGCTTCAATACCCATTTTACCCAACAGGCTACCCATTTTTACCTGCGTGGGGTAAAATGGGTATAAACATATAGTCATAAACACTCCTCTCAAAAATAAATTTGTATCAAATTATGTGTGAAAATCATTTAATTCTACTCTCAACATATGTAATGTATACATAAAACAAAAACAAAAAAAAAAAAAAATTAGAAACAAAACATTTTGACAAAAATATTTGAGTCAAAATCCAAAAGTAGGCTATTTTATACCCATTTTACCCCACCTGACTCTATTTTAAGGTTTTATTTTCTCATTTTAGATTGATATATCGTCCTTTAAAAGAAAATTGGTTTGCATTTGACATGCAATAATATGTCTAATACAGGCTGCCAAAGCAATCTTAATCTCCACTCTACTGTGGTTCGAAATCTTTTTGACCAGAAGAAAAATTCAAAACTGACAGATCCTAGTGATGATTCTGACCTGAGCGACTTGGGACGTACAGACTCCGATGAAGAATGGGGCGAAATAGAAGAGTGTCCCCAAGATGAATTTTTAAAATCAAAACCTGATGATTTGATTCTAAGTGAAGTGTTAGGTGTTGAAAGACATAATATTATGCATGTATTAGAACGACGTAATCCTGCACGGTAAGTATCTTCCACAGAGCTTAAAGTACATTTAATGTAAACTGTTTCATGTGTAATTTTTTTAAATAGCAACATTACAATCTATAAAAAATAATATTGTGAAGTTTTTCACTAGCACTTAATGATAGATTTGTTTACCTACATTTAGTATAGAATTTTCTCTCATTACTTGAGATATCCAAATTTGTAAAAAAAAAATTCTTACTACGTGACTTATTGAATTTTTAAAAAAGGTTGCTTTTGGGACATTTCACGGTATTTGTGACATAGAGGTGTCCGTAACAAAACTTGTTAAAAAGTTACAGTTTTTATATATATATTGAAAAAGCACATTCCAAAGCACATGAATGTCACATTGTTTTCTTCATTTACTTCATATTATCTACGTAATCGCAATCAAAACATCCGAAACACAACTTTTATCGTTACAGACTCTAAATTGAATTTTTCTTCAAGAGTGACTTGAACTGAATTTCAAGCCAAAACTGTTGCTTGGGACAAATAAAATAAAAGATTATCTCTAATACATATAATAATTTTAATCAAAAAGTGCATTCGTTAAAAAATTATAAGTTGTGGAAATGGTGACTGTAGAGTCCATAACAATAATTAGAAGAAAAGTTTTATTAAAATTTTTATTTATGCATTTTATATCACTAAATTGAATATTTTCTAATTTCACCTATGGTGTTACTATTCTAAAATAAGTTTCATGATTATAAAAATTTGGTATTTTTTATTAATTTTCTAAATTTGGTTACGGACTCGACAAAACGTTACGGACTCTGCATTTGGCAACTGTTTCAACACAGCTCTTTCTTTACCAAAATGCTTGAACAGCCTGCAAAGAAAAAAAAGAATAAAAGTAGCCCTTTAAAAGGAATTACAACTTAGTAGTCGACCCGTGCGGAACTCCGCACTGTGCTTCGAATCGTTTCATAAGACATTTCTCTCTTTAAAATTTTCAAAGAAAGAACATTATGAAGAAGAACCGAAAAAAGTAAGCGCAGAAGAGAACGCATGTAATTTAAAGACATCAGTAACAAAGCCTCGTTGAATACAACGTTGTGATAATTTGATCATCGCTCACCTTTTGGTCGTACATATTTTCAATGCAAACATAAATATCATTAAAAGTGTGGCTGAGTAGTGACTCGTGAAAAAACAATAATTGTGCATGTGAAAAAACAGGTTGTGGCAAATACAGTCCTGCCCATGTGAGCATCTGACGGGAAAAAAAGAAACATTAAAGAGATATTTATTGGCACGGATTTGAATTGGCGCCAGTCTAATTAACAACCCGACACCCCAACAAACCTAGTATGTGCGCCTTCCTTTTTAAAAGCTATTCATTGAAGGAATGCGTAGTAAAAAACAGCAAAAAAGCGTTTTGCCAAAAAAAAAATAAGATCATGCTTCCATGTTTTGTCATTAACCAGCATGATACGATTTAAAATTATTCGTAAAGCATGGAATTTGAATAAAGAATGACGAAGATCTCATGTAGCGATTAAAACAAACATTCTAGAGAAGTAATAAATTAGATTGAAAATAAGTGTTTTTATCTTTGAATATTGAACTATTTCACATAGAAGGTTGCTTTAACCGTTACGGCTTAAATGCCCGCACATGTTTCTCTTTTAATCGAACACTTAAAATTCAGAACCAAAACCAGTTGAATTGAGTCCGTTTTTTAAGTGTAATTTTTCGAACGTAGACAAAATGTTTTTTTTTTCAGCAGAAAGCAGAGGAGTAGAAAATGATTTCTTGCTAATGAAGTTGATAATAATTTTAATGCTTTATATCGTATTCGCGCGAATAAAAAATTAAAGGTTTACTGGGTGAAACTCGTAGTTTTAATTTGGCGTAGTATTTTTTCATTTTTACAAAAGGTCGAACATTGTTATTAGAAACATCTACATTTCAGCATACAATGAAAATGTTTTTCTGCGCAAAAAGAATTTCCTTTAGGTAATTCTAATACTTTTTTATGCTTACATTATGCTGAGTGGTCTGGATGTAGTCAAAGCTTTAAAAAAGGGAAAAACACCTTTCGATTAACAGTCAACTTATCCGAATGATAACTGCAGCCTGCATAAAGGAGTCAAAACACCAAGTAGCATTCCCACTGCATTTATTTTATTACGTGTGTATGTTATGTGTACATGTAATGCGTAATACTAATATAAATTTGACATTATGTCGGACAGGCCAAGCTTGCCCGAAGTTCAGATAGTTTATAGCCGAACGCTCTACCGAAAAAAACTTATCAGTTTAACCGAACAACTAAGTCTGGTGCTTTTAAGCTTTATTAAAATATGAACACACACACACACAGGCTTTTTTTTTTTTTTGCCGAAAGCGACGTAAAAAATCGGAAAACTGCATTAGAACTTTACTGAAAAAAAAAAATCATAAGAACTGCAGGCATCAAGGTTTTGAAACAGCAAGGGGTGTTTTCGAAAACTTGATTTTTCGACCGTAAGTCTATTTTTCGTCATTAGCCAGCCTGATAAGTTTTAAAATGAGAGGGGAATAATATATAAGATAAGATATTGAAGAAAAATGGTTTTATTTTTGAAAATTTTTACTATTTGTTACCGCAGGCTGCTTGAACCGTTATGACTTAGATGGCAGCACGTGTTCATCATTTAACAGCATGGTTAAAATACAAAATAAATTAAACTATGCTCTTTTTTAAGCGTAGCTTTTCGAATGTAGTAAAAATGTGATAAGCTATTTGTTTTTTTGCAAAAAGAAGAAAAAATATATATTTTACCCTTCAAATTGAGGTAGTAATTTTTTTATTTGTACAAAGAGTCAAAAACTCATTAGAAGAATATATATTTCAATATACGATTTAATATTTTTTTCAAAACAAAAAACAATTCTATTGTAGTCTGAAATCTTAAACCTGTTACTTATATTTTCGCTTACATTATGCTTTAATTTTCTTACCAGAGCCAAAGTTTAAAAAGAAAAACGTACAATTCCGAAGTAATTTATCACAAAGTCACTTCAAGTTTTCATATCAGCAAGGAGCGTTTCCTTCTTACTCATTCTATTCCTTCATAGTTGTTATTCACTTAATTAAGGGTTCATGTAATACGCGACATTTCTCTAATTTTTTGTTGCAGATTGTCCGGACGCGGGCCCGAACACGCATTCTCCTGGTTACGAAGAGAACGCTCTGCCGATCAAGCTATTCAGCTCTGTCGGTCATAGCGCAAATTAAAGTTATAAGTTTAACCGAAAACCTCATTCTGGTTCTTTAAAACAGGTTTTTCGGCTGAAAAAACCAATTTTTAGACCGTGGGTCTATTTTTCGTCAGTAGCCAGCACCATAAGCTTTAAAATAAGGCGTAAATCAAAGAAATCGATCAAGAATTGAGGAAAATCTGGCATAGAAACCAAAAACAGGCTACAGAAATAATATATAAGGATACTTAAAAAAAACTTTGATTTTCAGAAGATTTTTGACTGCACAAGTGAATAGGGGGAGTAGGACACATTGGTCTGGCTCTACTTTTCTTTTTTTTACCTCATCATAAAATTCAATTAGTGGTTTTATTTTCTACCGTGAGTTGCATTAAATATTTCTCATCATCCCAGACAATTTTCAATTCATTAACTTTTTTCACATTAATATTTTAACAGAACTTGAAGTGAACCAACCTGCCACAGTCCCGGGGCCCCGCATTATAAAAACAACTTCTGTTACAATTTTAATGATAAATACTAGTTGACCCATGCAGAATTTGGCACTATGCTTCGAATAGTTTCATAGGGCATTTCGCTCTTAAAAAATTTCAAAGAATGAAGAACATAATGAAGAAGAACCTAAAAAAGTAAATGGAAAAAAGTAAGAGCACAAGAGGAGGCATGTAATTTGAAGACATCAGTAACAAAACCTCGTTAAATACAATGTAGTGATAATTTGATCATCGCTCACCTTTTGGTTGTACGTATTTTCAATGCAAACATAAATATCATTAAAAGTGTGGCTGAGTGACCTCGTGAAAAAGCAGTAATTCTGCAAGTGGAAAAACAATTTGTGGCAAATACAATGCTGCCCATGTGAGCATCTGACGGAAAAAAAATAAACATTAAGGAGATATTTATTGGCACGGATTCGAACTGGCGCCATTCTGATTAAAAGGACGACACTCCAACAAACCTTGCAATTGTGCTTTCCTTTTCGAATGTTATTCATTAAAGGAATGCATAATTTATCATTAGCCTGCATGATACGATTTAAAATTATTTATAAAACATGGAATTTCATTAAAGAATGAGAAAGATCTCGCATAGTGATTGAAACAAACATTCTAGAGAGTAATAAACTAGATTGAAAATAAGTGTTTTTATTTTTGAATATTGAACAATTTCCCATAGCAGGCTGCTTTACCCGTTACGTCTTAAATGCCCACACATGTTTTTCTTTTAATCGAACCCTTAAAATTCAAAACCAAAACTAGTTGAACTGAGTCCATTTTTTAACTGTAATTTTTCGAACATAGACAAAATGTTTGGGTTTTTTTGTTTTTTTTTTCCAGCCGAAAGCAGAGGAGTAGAAAATGATTTCATACTAATGAAATTGATAATAATTTTAATGTTTTATACCGTATTCGAATAAATAATTAAAGGTTTACTGTGTGAAACTCGTAGTTTCAATTTTGCATAGTATTTTTTCATTTGTACAAAAGGTCAAACACTGCTATTAGAAAAACCTGCATTTCAGCATACAATGAAAATGTTTTTCTGCACAAAAAGGATTCCCTTGAGGTGAATGTAATACTTTTTTTAAGCTTACATTATGCTTAGTGGTTTGGACGGAGTCAAAGTTTAAAAAAAAAAGGACGAACACCTTTCGATTAACAGTCAGCTTATCTGAATGATAACTAGTATAGTGTAAAAATGCTATTATATGTCGGACAGCCCGAGCTTGCCCGAAGTTCAGATAGTTTGTAGCCGAACGCTCTACCGAAAGAAACGTTGACAGAACAACTGAGTTCAGTGCTTTTAAGTTTTATAAAAAAAAAAAAAAAGGGTTAATTTTAATTTTTTTTCTTGCCGAAAGCGACGCAAAAAACTGGAAAATTGTATTAGAACTTTGCTTTTAAAAAAAATCTGCATAAAAACTACAGGCTGCATTAAGGTTTTACAACAGCAAGAAGCATTTCCGAAAACTTGTTTTTTAGACTGTAAGTCTATTTTTCGTCATTAGCCGGCCTGATAAGTTTTAAAATGAGAGGGGAATTTCTTCAAGCAATAAGAAAGATCTCACATTCTGACGGTAAAATAATCCACAGAAATAAGATAAGATACTGAAGAGAAGTGTTTTAATTTTTTAAAACAAGTTATACAATTTTTTATCGCTGGTTGTTTGAACCGTTATGGCTTAGATGGCAGCACGTGTTCATCATTTAACAGCACGGTTAAAATACAAAATAATTTGAACTAAGTTCTTTCTTAAGCGTAGCTTTTCAAATGTAGTAAAATTGTGATAGGCTATTTGTTTTTTGCAAAAAGAAGAAAAAAAAAATATATATTTTACCCTTCAAATTGAGGTAGAAATTTTTTTTTGTACAAAGAGTCAAAAACTCATTAGAAGAATCTATATTTCAATATATGATTTATTATTTTTTTCTGAACAAAAAGCAATTCCATTGTAGTCTGAAATCTTAAACCTGATACTTATATTTTTGCTTACATTATGCTTTAATTTTCTTACTGGAGACAAAGCTTTAAAAAAAAAAAAAAAAAGACAAGCCTTACATTTAAGAATCAATTTAGCTCCACGTTGCATCAAGTTTTCATAACAGCAAGGAGAGTTTCCATCTCATTTATTCTATTCCCTCATATTTATTATTCATTTTTTTTAAGTGTTCATGTAATGCACGATAGTTCTCTAATTTTTTGATGCAGATTGTCCGGACATGGGCTCCAACATTCATTTTCCTGGTTGCCAGTGGAACGCTCTGCCGATCAAGCTATTCAGCTCTGTCAGTCTCAGTGCAATTTAAAGTTATAAATTTAACCGAAAACCTCATTCTGGTTCTTTATAAAACAGGTTTTTTTGACAGAAAAAACAATTTTTAGACTGTGGGTCTATTTTTCATCATTAGCCTGCACAATAAGCTTTAAAATATGGTGTAAATCAAAAAAATCGATCAAGAATTGAGGAAGATCTCGCGTAGAAACAAAAAACAGGCTACAGAAATAATATATAAGGATTATCCAACATTTGTACCAAACAAATGTTGTTTTGTGATTAGAATCAAAACCAAAGTTTAAAGATCAATATAATTAAAATTGGTGAACATCTACTGTTACAATTTTTCAAGAATCAGCACAATTTGTGTTTTGAGCAACTTCACTATTGCTAATACTAGTGTATTGCTTTTTTAATTGTCCTAAAAGTTTTTGTGGGTTTTCTAAAAGTGAAGCAACATACCCTAGGTTCTTGGTCTAAAAAAAGTTGTATCTTCATGAAATTCTTCATGAAAACCATTTAAAAAAAATAAAAGTTGCTTAGTTATGAAAGTTAATCAATCAAAAATAGCTCTGCCAAATTAAGTTTCTGAAATTTGTTCAAAATAACTGTACTATATGATTTCTTTATAGGAGTTGTAGAACCCCCCCCCCCCAGGTGGGCACCCCTCACATATATGATGAAGAAATAGTCATAACAGTCGTTTCTATTATTGAAACTATTGAACAATGAGGTAGTATTGCTGTTGTTTAGACTCTATAAACAATAATATATCTTAATATATAAAAATCTTCTGTGCGGACGTTAGTCACCATAAGGCTTTTAAACGGCTGGACCGATTTTGATCAAATTTTTTGTGTATTATTAAGTTGTGGCAAGCATCGTTTCGAAGCGCGATGGATCGAATCAGAAATGTTTTTGTTAATTAATTAATTAATTAAAACATTGGATGCTTATATCTCCCAAATGATTAATATTTATTTTAACCTATTGTTAAGCGAGAACTGAAATAAGTATTTAACCCATTGCCAAAGGACAATAAGAAAGCCAGCTCTGCTTTTTGTAAGGAAATTTCCTACTGTGAGATGTCAATAATTGAGAATAGATAAAACGTAGAGAGAGAGAGAGCGAGAGAGTGAAGCCTTCATTTCTTGAAAGCAATGCATTTAGGTCCAGTGATATATTTTAAAGTAAAGTACTGGAAGAAATCGGGGTTCTTTCACTAGGTTCATGCAAAACGCGTATTTTTCGTCGTAGTTAAAGTGACCGGATTGGTTCTTTAGGTTTTCCTAACCAAATGATCGGATAGTACCGCACAGGAGTGGCTTTCACCAGGGGCGCAGCAGCCAGGAGGGCGGCATTTTGACTGATTAAAAACAAAAAAACATTATAAGGATTTTTTTTTGCTCATAGAATTTGAAAAATGCTTTAAAAAAAAACTCAAGAAAAAGAGCTAGAGGAGTTAACTATATATACACATACATAACATCTGCTGAGAAGGAGCATTGAGCATCATTGAAAACAATTCTAAAAAAGAGAATTCGAAAAAAAAAATTACAATGCTGCCTCCTATTTGTCGAATCAATTAATCAAAATGTTCCAAAAAAAAGTTTTTTTTTTTGGAGGTCATAACGACCTTTGGTGACTTCCCATGTGGGCGACCCTGGGGGGGAGGGGGGGAGCGCAATTACTATCGTTCGGCAGGGGCGCTAGACCCCATAGTTACGCTACTGACCTTACATAACAACATTTGTTTCTCGGTTCAAATCCATCTGAGTTTTGGCACCAATGGCAAGAATACTTTAAGGATTATCAAACTAATCAGTACATGATTAAAGGAAATGATGGTGGAATTTGAAGACGAAAAAAATTTTATTTTCGATTAGATAAATTATTACAAGGTAGTTCTGTATACACAAAATCAGTGCAGTGGAAGATTTTTAGCTTTGGTGGAAAGGACAAATTAGGCAAATATATGAAGTTTTCGTTCAAAAGATGAGGTCACTAATCGGTCGGAGTTTGCTTCGCTCACTGATCGGCTAGATTGCAGGAACGTGGTGGCTTGGCGACATTGGCCATAACAATACAGTTGCGTGATTATTTGTTTATTACTGTTAATGTAATTTATTGCATTTTTTTGTTCATTTGGTGACATATTTTAAATTTGCAAAGCATTGTTTTTGTGTGTGTTTAGTCATTTTAGTTGACGAACGTTTTTATTTTACATCAGGAGGGGATATGGGGGTGATTTTCGCCTCATTCATTGTACTGTTTTTATTTTTATCATTTTTTTAAAACGATATCCATTCGATCGTTTTATTCTTTTTCATATGAGGGACGTTGCAGCAGGATTTCCCATTTTTTCTGCATGGGTAGTTAGTTATTTATACTTAATATCAGAGGGTGATTTTTATCCTTTGGGTATGGTAACCAGGAACAAACCATACAATCTATGAAGATTATCTTTCAAGTACGCTAAAAAAAAGTTGATGAAGCAACTGCTCAGTGGGCACTAGATAAATCAGGTTGTAATAAATATACCCATTCTGACACCAAGCAGCTTAAAACATTTTCTATTTACTTATTTTTTTCTACAAAACGGTTCAAACACTTGACAATTTCTTGAAGTTTTTCAACTTTTCAATTTACGAAGTTTGAACTGAACAACGTCTGTTGGGTCCTCTAGTATATATATATATATATATATATATATATATATATATATATATATATATATATATATATATATATATAAGTTCCTTGAATTTTCTGTTCCATGAATTTAATGGTTGTACTTTCTTTCTTTTGATTTTGAGATCAGGTATAAATTTTGTTTCTCTTATGGTTTAAATATTGTTCTATTTTCTTTATATAAAAAAAGTTCCTTGAATTTTCTGTTCCATGAATTTGATGGTTGTACGTTCTTTCTTCTGATTTTGAGTTCAGGTATGAATTTTGTTTCTCTTGTGGTTTAAATATTGTTCTATTTTCTTTATATAAATCTTGTAGCTTAAATATTGTTCTATTTTCTTTAGATAAAACTTGTATTTTTCGTTTATAAAAGGTTCAATGTTTGTATTTCATGTCATGCTGATATTCTGGACTTTCAGTACCCCAATTGCTTGTTTTGTGAGATGTCGGTTACTAGTGCTGCTTTTTTAGGCAATTTCGCCAGCAGCACTCACGAAACAAGAAACATCTCATGGTTTTTCCCTACCCTTGGGTACCCCCTGGTACCCAAGGGTACCCCCTGATGGGGCCCCAGGATATTTTGGGATTTTTTCATTTTTTCCTTCTTTTAAAAGGTTTTTTCTTTCTTGTTCAATCCTTATATTGCTATCAAATATATATATATATATATATATATATATATATATATATATATATATATATACATATATAAAACAAGAGATACAATTTAAGATAAATTTAAAATAGAAATTCAAAGAAATTGAAAAATCAACGACATTAAAAAAACTGAAAGAATAAATACAAAAGTGTACCGTAATGCCAGCGCAAAGCTGCTAGAAACAAAAACAGTACAAACATATTCACACAAACAGTCAAAATACAAATGAAAAAAGCAAATGAAAAAAGCGAGAACATCAAAATGGAAAATGAAAAAGGTGAACCCAGGACCAACACTTTATCAAGGGGGGGATTTGTCCTAAAGTTCACAAGGCCCTTTCTGTCTAGCAAGAGGGAAGTTCCCAATAGCTTGCTAACCTCCCCGAGAGCCTTAGAAGAGAAAGGAATCGGAGAACATACCTTAAGATAAAAGAGCACATGAAAGTTCCGGAGTGCATCCAAACGGAATGAGCACATTCCTATTCCTATTCCTATTCAGAGTCACAACTGACTACAACTGTATTTATGTCGAGGACTGTATACTAAGTGCCTTGCCTTCATTATTTTATATACCGATAGATGGCAGCACCATCACCGGATCGAACAGTTAGAGAAAATTTAGAACTAGTCCCTGAGCCAATAGCTACCTAGTACTAGCACCCCCAGAAGTATTGTTTCACTTGGAGGACATTGAGACCACGAGCATATTTAACGTTGCCCAGTCCCCTTTAATGACGACGGTGGGTCTTCGACCATCGAGGTTCGAACCCAGGACCCTCCGGCCCCGAATCCGACCCTCTACCGATCGGGCTACCACGGCCCCAATGAGCACATTGAAATTAAAATTGACCTGCACGTGCCAGGCAAAGATGCAGTTAGGAAACGGCAGTAGCGGGGCACGGAATTGAAAACCGTGGAGTTGAAAAAACCTGGAGTAGAAATTGGATTGGAAGTTACATCAGAAATATTCAGGATAGCTCCTGGCAGACCTTCATAGCTTAGGTGGCCTTACTGCAATAATACAATTGTGCTATACTTCACTCTGCTAGGCAATTCCCTACTTTTCTAATGTAGCTTAAATAAAAAGATTGAGGGACGTTATTATAGTCTAAAGTGCTTTTCATTAAATTAAGATTTTTAGAAACAAAATCATTTCTGTTGCATATAGTTTTAATTCTGTTAATTTCATTAATCAATGTATTACGAAAAATTTTAATAGAAATTTTTGAATCCCATGAAATCAAACGATTAACATGGAATTGAAAGGACATTCGTTTATCAAAAAGATCAATATGCACAGAATTATCCGAAAGAGAAATGTTAAGATCCAGGAAATCAGATTGATTGATATTATTATTCGTGTGGATAAGTTCTAATTCGGGAGGATAAATACTTTTGGAATCATTAAAAAAGTTGTGATAAAATCTCTAAAATTATTTTTCTGGATATCACCATCTATCCCAAATTTCATAAAAATCCTGTAAAATTCCGCTATATAACATGTGGTTCCAACTCTTATATGAATTCCCCAGGAAAATTTTTTGTTAACTTGTTAAATTCAATTTTTAATAAAATTCTGGATGACGGCCACACTTGGATCATTAAGAATAATAAACCTGTTCTTGAATTTCTGAAAAATAATACAATCAAATGTATCTATTCCTTTGATTTCAAAGACCTCTTTACAAGTATTTCTATTTCTAGTTTAAAAGAAGTTCTTATGTCATACTTTTATGACTTTAGCAACACGCTGGACATTAATGAAAATGGATGGTCCGATTTAATTAATTACTGTTTGTTTAACAACTACATTTACAATGGTGAACATTGCTTTTTGCAAGTCAACGGTATTCCTCAGGGATCTAAGTTCTCTTCAGTATTAGCCAACCTGTACTTTCACCACTTTGAAAAAAACTTCATACAAATACAAATACAAATACAAAAGTGACGACCAGCAACAGGCTCTGGGCCCAGCTAGACTGGTCCTAGTCAATTTACAATCCCCAGTGAAGATCAATGGCCCTCTTAAAACTGTCTACTCCTTTGCTCATTACCACCTCTTCCGGTAAGCTGTTCCAAGGTTCCACTACCCTGCTAAAATAATAATTTTTCCTAATATCCATGTTAGCCTGAGATTTAAATAGCTTAAAACAATGACCCCTTGTCCTGTTTTCAGTGCTAAACTTTAGCCCCGTAACATCTTTCGTTTTAATAAATTTAAACAGCTGAATCATGTCCCCTCGGTCTCTTCTTTGCTCAAGACTGTACATTTTTAGCCTTCTAAGCCTGGAATCATAATCTATCCATTCCTAGGGCTTTCAGATACGTCGATGACTTCATTATTTTCATTTATCACAACTTTTTTAATGATTCCAAAAGTATTTATTATCCACACCAATAATAATATCAATCAATCTGATTGATATTATTATTGGTGTGGATAATAGATTGATCTTTTTGATAAACGAATGTCCTTTCAATTCCATGTTAATCGTTTGATTTCATGGGATTCAAATATTTCTATTAAAATTTTTCGTAATACCTTGATTAATGAAATTAACAGAATTAAAACTAGATGCAACAGAAATGATTTTGTTTCTAAAAATCTTAATTTAATGAAAAGCACTTTAGACTATAATAAAGTCCCTCAATCTTTTTATTTAAGCTACATTAGAAAAGTAGGGAATTGCCTAGCAGAGTGAAGTATAGCGCAATTGTATTATTGCAGTAAGGCCACCTAAGCTATGAAGGTCTGCCAGGAGCTATCCTGAATATTTCTGATGTAACTTCTGATCCAATTTCTACTCCAGGTTTTTTCAACTCCACGGTTTTCAATTCCATGCCCCGCTACTGCCGTGTCCTAACTGCATCTTTGCCTGGCACGTGCAGGTCAATTTTAATTTCAATGTGCTCATTCCGTTTGGATGCACTCCGGAACTTTCTTGTGCTCTTTTATCTTAAGGTATGTTCTCTGATTCCTTTCTCTTCTAAGGCTCTCGGGGAGGTTAGCAAGCTATTGGGACCTTCCCTCTTGCTAGACAGAAAGGGCCTTGTGAACTTTAGGACCAATCCCCCCCTTGATAAAGTGTTGGTCCTGGGTTCACCTTTTTCATTTTCCATTTTGATGTTCTCGCTTTTTTCATTTGTATTTTGACTGTTTGTGTGAATATATATATATATATATATATATATATATATATATATATATATATATATATATATATATATATTCCGTGAAAAATATTTTTTACCTTTTTGAAAATTATTTTGGTGCTTAAATGTATTATAGATAAACTGAGACATAGTAGAAAACCTTCATTAGGTAAGAATAGTTAATACTTTCATAGGAAATTTGAAGATAGTTTGAGCAAAAATTTCCATGTCTTTTGAGTGTGGAGTCCGTAACATGCTGTATATCTTCCTATATCTTTAGAAATTCAACACAAATATAAATTTTTCAATGCTATGACACAAGTACACATAGAACTAATCATTTACTAAAAGTTTAACTTTACAATTTTGCATTAATCATGAGTAGGAGGCTAAAACATCCTTGTGAAGTGTAGAATCCGTAATAGCCAAATACTGTGAAATGCCCCTTTTCTTCCCTCACCGTATTATTTTGGCATCATATATAAAGTGATTCTATGAATTCCTATTAAATTTCCATTAAACATTTAATTAGATTTATAATACTCTTAGTTGAAATATTTCTTTCTATATTTGTTTTACAAATTATTATTTGCAAATACGCCGCTTAAATGAAGAGAAATTTCAACGTTTGCAGGCAATTTTGATATTTTTAAAACAAATTTCTGTATATTGTTACACTTTTTTTGGCAAACGACTAATTTTGGTCCCCAATTTTGAGGTTCCCCCAAATAATAATGTTGAAAAAGGAGCAATTATAATTGAAAAACATGCTGCTTTCATTGTAGTACTATACTCGCTTTCAACTTGATTTTTTTGCTATTTGCCATGATTTAAGACTTTAGAGAAGTACAACGTTTTTTTTTTTTTGCAGAAATTTTTAAAGAAATTATTTGATTTCGCAGAAAGTTTTAAACTTGATCTAGGTCTGATTACCAGTAGTGTTAACATTGATGCAACGAGATCCAAATTATCAAGACTATATTGATTTTTTTATGACTTTGACAAAAAGTTATTTAAATTAATTACAACCCTTTCTAAGCAATTGATAATTGTTTTTAAGCACTTGAAATTTAAATTTTTTATTTGCTGTTCCATATTGCATTATCATTTTTTTTCCTCAATAATCATAGAATGAAGATTGTGAAAGAAAAAATTTCTAAGTATATTTCTGCTTGCTTGACTACATTTGAATATTCTTAAATTATAGCATGTTCCACATTAAAAAAAAAAATCTATACTATTTAAAACAAACTTGATTCATATAAGTGGCGGTCACTGCATATAAGTAAAACTTTGCTTGTCTTGAAGCAGTGGCGGCTCGTAAAAGGGGGCCCGTCCCCCCCCTCACTTTTTTCAGTCTATAATTTATAACTTTTTATTTATTTTCAATTTTTTTTTTTTTTTGTGCATGTATACTTAAAATGAAAAAGAAGTATGTGTGGGATGGGGGGGGGGCGGGTTTTGGAAATTAATTTTATTAATTTTTTAATTAACTTTGTTGCATTTTTTCCCTGAAATCTGTAGCCTAACATTCTTAACTGTCCCTTCAAAAAAGATTGACCCGAAGCGGACCAATCACTAACTCAAGACATTTGTCCCAGGGCCTGTCCGTTTCCCCTTTTTCTCCAGAGCATTGTTAAGAAGTATTCTCCCAACGGAACTTCTTTGGTAGATCGGAGACAATATTGTTTTCTCGGGTAGTATTGTTTTAAGTCCTTCTTCCTCTTCCAAAAAAAAAAAAAGTGTGTATGATTTTTCCCGTTCCTTTTTTCTCCAGTTATAAAGGTTATCGCAAAGTGTCGTGTTAGTTACCATTCCACACTCTGAATTTGAACAAAATTGAACCCTTCAACTTTGTTTGAAAACTACTGTTTCCATTTACATGCAAAGTCTTTTATTAGGTAAATGTAAATTTTTTTAAATAACTATTCAATTTTAAAACTCGAAAAAAAAAAATCAAAAAGTACCTTTGAAACAATAAAATAAGAAATGAATTTATCACAAAATAATTAAAGAGACTGTGCGAGAATTGATGATTGTTGCAATGATTCAAAAAGCATTTTGCATTTGAAGGCCAGCTTTAAGCTACCTTCTATTCATGGTTCAAAATTAGGATATAAAAGTTAGTCGTCACAGGCTCTTATCTTTTTACTTCCTTGTACGAAGTACAGGAAATATTGTTTTGGCACAAATAATTTCCCTCAAAATTCGGTTTAAATTTTCATTTTTATGCCAAATCGAGCAAACTTGCGCCAAGAACTGTTTTTTTTTTCCATTTTTAAGAATCGGCCCAGATTTTTACGTATTTTAAAATCAAATTTCATTCACTTCTACAAACTTTCTAGTTTTTGTTTACTATGTAATTCTACCATTTAGACATTGTTAAATTTGTATTTACCATAATTCTTGATCATTATGTTTTGCTTTCAGTTGAGAACTTGTAAGCATGTTATTTTGCCTCACAATTTTCAAAATTTCAATTCAGTTGCATCCGAGTTGATTTGAGCCAATACCATTTGAAAACATCATCATTATTTTAAACCTGTCTTTATGAGTGTTTTAGAAAAAAAGATAGAATTTCTTTTATTTTCAGTTCTATTATGCTGCATAATCATTTGACATAGATACTGTTGCTTGTTGTACATCTGCTGACTAGAGCTGGGTTTTAATGTGCAACTTTTCTGTACGGGATTCAACACTTACTTAACCCCTATGCCTACCTGTTTGCCATACAATCTGGAGGCTCGTGCCTTAATTTAGCGAGTGGGCTCGCTGTGTTAAGTTGTCACAATAATATTTATACAGAATACTGAACAACAAAATATAATCCTTTTGCAGTATCTTTATTTCGAGCTTCTCTTCAAGCATCAAAGTTGAAATAGGTGGTTTTAGAAAATAATCAACTTGATTATTTTTTTTTAATTTCAAGGTAAACAATCTAAATTTAAATTCACTCCACCCATGCAACAAGTAATAAACAACACTCAACATTAATCAAACTACTATTACACTTTTGATATCAACACAATCAGTTGATCACGTAGCAGCATTAATTTAGATTTAGCCATGCTTCCTAATATCAAATTATGAAATTGGTAACAACATATTTTCTAGAAACAGTTTCCTTAATCAGGGTTCGTACTCCCTTGAAAAACCTTGAAAAGTGCTTGAAAAAAAAATTCATTTTCAATTACTTGAAAACCTTGAAAAAGTTTCTTAGTGCTTAAATTCTTTCAAAAATCATCGGATTGTGCTTAAAAATTTTTAAAAAGTATTTTACTAATTCCATTTTCTGAAGATGCGTCCAATTTGCAACATCGCGAGAAATCGCTTCCGTTTTCAATCCTTTTGTATCTTGTAAATATTTTGAAGTTTTTTAGTATCGGAAGCTATTTTGACATATGGTACCTCAGATTAGTTTATTTTTTGTTCAATTTCGATGTCTAAAAGAGTAGTTATTTTGGAAACCATAACAACATTGAACTTTCCCGGATTTCGCCGAAAATTTCTCTGGTTCAAATTTTTTTTTTCAAATTGGAATTTCAATTTTTTTTTGCATCCTGCAAATATTTAGATATTTTGGCTAATCAAAAGTTATTTTCGCATATGCTACCTCAGATTAGCATATTTTATTTTTAATTTTAGCAAAAAATCAATAAATTTATTTTATGCAAAACATGCCAACGTTGAACTTCTTCAGACTTTGGGGAAAATTGCTTCTCCTGTTTGAAATTTCAATCTTTTTGCATCTTGCAAATATTTAAATATTTTGGCTGATGAAATGTTATTTTCATATACAGTGGCTCCCAAAAGTGTTTGTACACTTTAAAACTTTTTTTTAAAACCAAAATAACGCGAAATTGAATTCGAATATGAAGTCCAATTTTTTTTCACATCATTCCTATGTTATTCTAAATAAAATCCTGTAGATTTTTCAAAATATTGATGGATTTTCTTTTTGAAATGGGTCAAAAAACGAAGAGACAGAGAAATAAGCCACAAAAGTCATCGTACACTCAAATATTTTCGAATAAATTCATGACTAAAATTATCATATGTCTTTTTTTTTTAATTATTATTTTTGCATTGTGTTGACCCTTAAGATTCATTTGGCTTTAATTTTTTGTTTATTTATTCCTTAATATTGTGCTTGCTATTTTAAAATGGCTGGTATTTGTAAAAAACCACAAACACCATTTGAAATTTGAGTGATTTAAATCTGGTAGTGATACAAAAGCCTTAGATTTTGAAGAGATTTCCTTTTTGCCTGCAGGAACAGATTAAAACCATAATTTCCTTATTTGGAAAATGCGTTTATTTTTTCCACATCAAAAGGTTCAATTTGCCGCCCGTAGAAAAGTACCGCCCAGGGCACAGACGAGCCCTTCTGCCCTATCCTAATTTGGAGAGCCTAAAACTATAGCGGGCTGCAAAAAAGTTTTTTTTTTGGAGCTAAAAGCTTAGAAATTATCTGTGCACAAATGCCAACCGAATGATAAGTTTTATTTAAATATTTTTCCTTGATTTTTGAGGGGCCAGGGGTTTTCTTAGTGTAGGCTTTTGTAGTCTACACCCTATTGTATGTTCTCAGATCTATGTCTGATTTTTTTTTTTAAACTTAAAAACAGAAAAGTTCCACTTACCTGGACTGCCAGTAGCCCTGGAGCTGGGCCTGACACGAAGAGCAGAATATTTTGCCATTTTCGGTGGCAGTCCTTCAGGGATTGTTCAGGTGTAATGTTCTGTGAGATATTTACTTTCCCTAAAGGTTGTTAAACACCTTATAAAATATGAAGCTATTTTGGGCTATCCCCACACCAGTGAAATAGGCTCTGCTCTCACAACATTTTGAAGAAAGAAAATGATTCCCTCTTGAAAATGTGTTGAGCCTTTCACCATTTGCTTTGAGTCATCCAATGATTTAACTGCCATTGCTCAGTAATGCACATTTCAATTTTTAGCACTTTCTGTTTTGGTATTATTTACAAAATAAAATTTTGAATTTTGAGCTCTAATTCTTATATCATAAAATAATCTCTT
The DNA here is from genome assembly GCF_026930045.1 of Uloborus diversus. Lineage (NCBI taxonomy): Eukaryota > Metazoa > Arthropoda > Arachnida > Araneae > Uloboridae > Uloborus > Uloborus diversus. The sequence continues at coordinate 100,269,266 of NC_072740.1, read as the reverse complement.
TACAAAATTGAATTTTTAACCCCCCCCCTCCCCAATACTTTTTATTTCTTTAGATTTTTGTACCAGTTTTATGTATGTAAATGAAGTGATTATGAAAATGAAAACACAATCAGTACTTTTTACTTTTTTTAGAGCGAGAGATTATTTAGTGCCTCAAGATCCTATTACAGAACATACTATAGAGTTAAATAGGTTAGCTGGAGAAATAAAGCTTAAAGTGGACGAGTGTTCTGTTCTTATTAAAGAAGTAAGTCACTCACACACACATATGTATGGGATATATATAGGGGTCTCTCTAGAAGAAAGGCATATGTTAAATTTAAAAAAAAAAAAACAGTTTGTAATATATGCCCTTCTTTCCATTGGACCCATTCAATTAATTTTAAGATACATTTAAAAATTTAATCAGTAGTTTCATTAATAGTCACAATAGTTTGAAACTTTCAGGATAAATTCAGAAAATTTAGTAATTCCTATCTCTCTCTGTGTGTGTGTTTATATACATTATATTAATTTGCAAAAAACTTTTCCTAATTTTCTACCTTTATCAATTACTCCACCAAAGTAAAATATTGGTGTTCCAGAAGGTCTAAAGTTTTTAAATATAAGTTATAAATTGCTAAATTGGTCTCTACTAGTTTAGTGAGAAAGTAACTTATCAACTAAATAATAATGAATTTTAGACAATTATATATTTCCCCAAGTCTTAATTTTCTTCAATGCAAATTATCTACATTTTCTGTTGGAAATGTATCTTAAAATCATCCAGAGGGTGTCAGAGTGTTTCAAAATTTTGAAGAAATTAATCATTGGTTTCAAAAATCCGATGGGATTCGGAGAGCAACATGGTGTTAAAATGGAGTCTTGAAAATCCAAAGTAATTCTGGGGCTCACTCCATCTTGAAAATTTTGAATAATGTGGAAAGTTCTTAGTGATTGTGAAATTCAACCATATAAGGATGTGCACCTTTTCTTGAACAATAAAAAGGGAAATTTATCATTCAAATTTTAATTTAAATTTCCATTTTAATTTCGCCTCAAGAAGCTTGATTAGCACGGGTCAATCTAGGCATTAAATGGCTACTAGCACGGATCAATCTAGGCTAGGTCTGTAAACGGACCTAAATTAGGTCCGTTTACGGAACCTTCACAAAATTCTGTCCCCTAAAAACGAACCCTTCACAAAATTCGCACCCCAAAAACGGACTTTTCACAAAAATCCCAAAAGAAAAAAGGACCCAACAGAAAACTCGGACTAATTTCACATAGCAGTCACTGAAATTTGTTTTTTCCTTCGATCATCTAGCTACTCCGAAGGAAAAGATTCGCACGCACGCACGCTAGTATGAGAGGAAGGATGAAGTTTGACTCTCGGTGATTGAAGGGATTTCGAGTGTGCACACAGCATGCCTATTGATGGTTTTTGTTTCAAACCATGGGCAGCGTGGTTACTGAGTAAAAATAGTTGGTTGATGCCTTGTTGCATGGCGCATAGCTGCCAACTTGTACGATTTAGCCGTACATTATAAGATTTTCAGACGTTTTGTACGATTGTATGGTCTTACGGCAGTTTTGTACAATTTTTAGCTTTTAATTGTACGATGAATTGCAAACGGTTGAAGATTCCTTTTACTTCCAGCACTTTTGAGAGCAACCCCTAAAGGCGTGATGTAAACGACGTTGAAAAGCGCAAAAATTCTCTTCTGTTATTCTCTGTGCTACTCGTCTCCTAAAGACTTTTATTTAAGGGCAACATTTGCCACAATATCTCTATTGGCAAAGCAGTTCAACGCAGAAGAATACGTTTTGCGGCTAAGCAGCAAGAAAGTACCAACCTGATTGGTGGGGTTTTTCAGCGATGTTCAACTGAAGGCCTCTTTGGATCCTTTTAAAACTCCAACCCAGTATATGAATTTCTGATCAACAATTAACCTCTGTGCCAAATTTGGAAAAAATCCGACAAAAACTGGATTTGTATAAGGAACATATACCCACAAACATACATCCATTTATATATATATATATATATATATATATATATATATATATATATATATATATATAGATTTGTTGCGTTAATTGTTGAATGCTACCAATCTTCCCTTGATGTACATTGGATTTCACATAACCCCAAAGGAAAAAGTGTAGTAGTAAAACAGCTTCCCTCCCCCCCCCCCCTTTTTTTTCCTTTTGTATTTTTAGTTTATTGTTTTCTTTATTTGATACTAGAAGTAAAACAAGCAGTGTTATCATTTTTTGATTTCTGTATTTTTGATTTGCTTAGAATTATGCACTAAGACTTTTGTGTGTATATATAAAAAATGTGTGTATATAAAAAAACTCACCTGTGTGATTAATCAATAATATATTATTTCATATTATGGTTCCTGAAATAATTCAAAAGTTATGATGTCTATCTTATGTATTTTTAAAGGCAAAAGCAGGGAACTTATCTGGCTCATCTCAGTTTCCGATGCAGATTGATTTTCCTCCATTTCCTAAAAACTTCCATCTGACCAGAAAGTTGAACGATAAAATAATCGAACTCTATTCAGAAAACCCATCTATTATTCCACATGCCTTTTCAGTCGCCGTTGGTGAAAATTATACCCCAATGAAACCAGAAAATTCCTTGGAAGCTACAAAAAATATCAAGTTAAAAAAGGATTCTCACAGAAAGTTGCTTGTAATGAGTGTTGCTTATTTCCTTAACAATGCTGGATTTGAAAGTAAGTTTCATTCATGGTTTAAAAAATGCATTGTATTCATGTCCTAGTGATAGCACATTCACAGCAAATTTCAGCTAGTTTTAAAGCATTGCGTACACTTTGAATTTCATAATTGATGCATACAGAATTAAAATGCACTTAACAAGAGCTATAGTATAAAACAGTGGTGCCCATCTGCTTTTACACTAGGGCCACACCTCATATTAAAATGATTCTCACAGGTGGGAACACATATAAAATTTAAAAAATATTTTAAAATGTTCTAAATAACACGGAAAAGTCAGAGATGCCGAATACTGTTGATTATCCGTAGTTTCTACAGTAAAGTTCAAAAATTGTAAGTCAACTACGAAATACCAAAATTGCCTGATTTTCTATGTAAAATAAAATATTAATTGCAATATCATTTTTAAACACTTGGCGCGGTTATAGAAAAAAAAAAAAACTTTGGCGTGAGCCAAAATGAACCATTACTGACGATTGATGCAGTCTGCAGGGCTACCACTGATGACTCTTTGAAAAAGTTGCTGACTATGAGGACTATTTTTGTTAATTAATGAAGACAAAATTAAGACAAAAACGACTATTTTGTAAAAGCTGCTACTATTTCAGCCTAAAAGCGATTAAAATGTAAAAAATATGACTGATATAAAAAAAGTAAATAAATAAATAAACCTTCAGCCTCAAGTATCATTGGCCGAAATTTTCCAATTTGAAACGCGTTTAGGGTGCCAAATTACGCAAAAGTCCCCTAATCGGCTAACATGGACTTATTTATTGCCAAAAAAAAGTATCACAGTATTTATTGTGCCATCACCCTTTTTTGATGGCACAAGAAATATGCATCTATCATTAATGCATATTTCTTCTGGGTGTCTTTATAAATCAGGACTTCAAGTTTAGTCAACAGTGCAGTATTGCTAGTAACAAAGCCAACAAAATGCTTGGGTTCATCAATAGATCTATTTCAAACAAATCTAAGAAAGTTCTTCTGCCTTTATATAGGAGTTTAGTAAGACCTCATTTGGAGTATGCTGTTCAGTTTTGGTCGCCTTATCTGAAGAAAGATATTTTTGTATTGGAAAGGGTTCAAAGAAGGGTAACTAAATTAGTAAGGGGACTCTCAGATTTAGATTATGATACCAGACTTAATAGGCTTAACATGTATAGCCTGGAGCAAAGGAGAGTCAGAGGGGACATGATTCAGTTATTTAAATTTATCAAAATGAAAGATGTAAACGGATTAAATTTTTGCGGGGAAAGCAGGACAAGGGGTCATTGTTTTAAGCTATTTAAATCTCAGGCTAACTTGGAAATCAGGAAAAACTACTACTTTAGCAGGGTCGTGGGCACTTGGAATAGCTTACCGGAAGAGGCGGTAATGAGCAAGGGAGTGGATAGCTTTAAGAGGGCTATTGATCTTCATTGGGGACTAATTAATTGACTAGGACCAGCCTAGCTGGGCCCAGTGCCTGTTGCTGGTCGTCACATTTGTATTTGTATTTGTAAATAATACAGTAGGCCCGCTTAATGGGATCACTTTGGAACACATTGGGTTTGATAACAATAACTGAATAGAATGCTGGACAAAAATGATTTTTTCAATTAGAAAGCATTGTTTTTTACAACTGCAAATTAAATTACAATGACTCGACTGAAAGCAGTTTTAAATTATAGATTACTAAATTAGCAGAATGGAATAGTTCCTTTTTCCATCGATTAAACCATATGTCCGATACTACAAAGTCTTTTTTGCTCATTTTAAAAGCAAGATTTTCTGCTTTTTGTCACATTAACGGACCGTTTACTCGTGTATCCTATTCCCTGACATTCGCAAACCAATTTCAAAGCAGATTCTCCTTCACCACCTTTTCCAGCACGGTTTTGCTTGTTGTTTGAATTTTCATTTAGCTTCATTTGGTTTTCAATCTCGTCAGGATCTTTAGAAACTTGCAAAGTAATGGCTGAAAAATGTTTAGTTGTTCTGCAGCATTTCTGTGACTCATCACGGTTAAACTTTCGAAGCGTTTTTAAATGTCAGTTTTTCCCTTATCAGTTAAATCAGTGTGCTTTAAAATGTTTGACCGTTTAGAGTTAAGTTTTTGATGTAACTGAGTAGTAAGGTGTCACAAAAAAAAACACTTTCAAAAGTTGAAAGTCTAAAAAGTTTCCTATGGTGGACAAAAAACCATTGGGAAAATTTTATAACTCTATAAAAATATTTAGAGGTCCCCCAAGAGCATGGAATTTTGCCGAAATTTCACTAAAACAAGGGTTTACATCCACTAGCGCCCCTACATCCTTTTTAAATGTAACCATTTATAAATACACCTACATCATTTTAAAATACAGTCGTCCCTCGCTGCTTCGCACTTCGATTTTCGCGGCTTCACAACATCGCGGTTTTTTCTGTTTTTTTTTTTTCAAATATAGTAATTAACTTTTTTTATGCGCTCGTGTAAACTGTTTCCTACATAAGAATAACAAAGTATGTCTTTTAAGTAAGACAAGTTCTTCTGAGGGCTGTAGCTGTACTAGTTGAGGGAGTGGAGGTATAAAATCGTCGAGGAAAGAGTTGGGTATCGCTATCTCACTTTAATCATTAATCCCTAACTGAAAAGTATAAATCATTGTATTATTACATCTGTAATTGTAATTGGTGTTCAAGAATGTATTAGATTTTTAAGTTGTATACGTAATTCCTTAAATGAGGATAATTGTAGAGGAAGAACGGGGGCACATACGGTCATTAACTGGCAATTTATTCATCATCGAACAAGTTGAGCTATTTTTACAGATTAGTAGTAGTGTGTACGAACTGTATTGTGTGTGTAGTTTATTTCCCAATAATCAACAACGTGATACCTATTACATCTAACATATCTTGTTTTCTCACATTTTGTGCAATTTTATAAATAATGCAAATGTAATGGTGGCTACGTTTCATGTCTAGGGGGCTCTACCAATGTTAAAAACTTATTTAAATTGTCCTAAGTAAGTTTTATGCGCTCCAATTAGGAAAATATACGGTTTATAAATACAGAATCCTACTTCGCGGAAATTCAGTTATCGCGGTAAAGTCTGGAACGAATTAACCGCTATAAACGAGGATTGACTGTATAACCATTTATAAATACACTAATAACTTAGTTGCAATCAATTTATATATTAAAAAAAAGGCAACTATTTTAACTGCAACCATATCACTGTAAACTAATAGAGCCATTTTTTCCTCTGGATTCTATGCTGGTGACATCAACTGCCTGGTTATATAAAAAAAGAATACATAACTCTGATTAAAATTTCTGATAATCTATATCAGTACTAGGAAAAATGATTATGTATGGCTTATTTAAGCTGGAAATTAGGAAAAAAATTTCATTTTAGTTGGGTTGTGGGCACATGGAACAGTTTAGCGGGAAAGGCAGTAATGAGTAAGGGGGTAGATAGCTTTCAGAGGGTCATAGATCTTCATTGGTTACTAATAAACTGACTAATGTCACCCTAGCTGGGCCCAGAGCCTGTTGCTGATCGTCACATTTGCATTTGGATATCCAATTTTTAAAGAAAAATCATTTTTTAATAATAAGTTACTCTGCTCATCCAACATGCCGTAAGAAGAGCACCTGGTTTTTGAATGGAAGTTTTAACATTTATTCCAACAATTAGACAAAGATTCAAAAGTTCTCTGTAATCATTTCAAAAGGATGCTTCTGATGAAAGAGCTGGCACATGAACTGATATGGATGAGACTGTCAATTGCTTAGCAAGTTTTCCTTATTGTTCTGTTTTCACGGATAGTTAATCATTTATCTAAAGCATCAATAAACCCATTCCTTGAATCTAGTTGCAATTTGAAAAACTGCCTATTCTCATAATTTTTTACGAATTGTTTTGAGTTGGCATGGTTTACATCAAACAATGGATCCAGGCTTTTGATTCACCTGACCTCTTGGATTGTTTCTGGTTCAATGCTTCATTAAGTTAGCCTGCTTTTTGTATAAATCCTTGACCTCTCTTGATACATGTTGTTTTTGCCTTCTTGACAGTCTGGATTTTTCCCAAAATGGCAAAATTTGATCATATGAAGCACTGTCTTTGATTGTGCGCTTCTTGATAAAATGAAAATAAATGAAGTTTTGCATTAATTATATCTCTTCCTGATGGTAGACATGTTCCTTTAATTTTCTTATTTGGATATTCAAATACAAATATGACGACTAGCAACAGGTTCTGGGCCCAGCTAGGCTGGTCCTAGTCAATTAGTCTCCATTGAAGATCAATGGTCCTCTGAAAGCTATCTACCCCCTTACTCATTGTAAAGAAAATCCGAAACGTTACTGGTTATTTCCGTGAAATGTTTCCGGATTTCAAAGGTTTTCATCTATTTCTCCATAAAATTAAGTATCTTAGCAAAAGTTTCCTTAATTGCTAAAAAATGCACAAATGCAGACTTTTCACTAGTGTGAAAAATATTTTTTGCTACCAGTTTAAAGATTGATTGAGTGCTTTTATTAAGTGTATCGGCTATGGCTTGATCACGGCCCATCCAGATTGACTAAGCTCCTTATGAGAGCAAATAAGTCACTGGATAGCTGCAAGAATTGCAGGCAAGGAATATGCTTGTTTCTTGGTTGCAATTATCGCATAGCTTCGACCATGGTTGCTCAGATGCTTCAAGAGCTTTCTTGGTAAATTAGGAAAGTTCTAAGTAGTTACATTAAACCTACTTAATTTGTCTAGAAGGTTCTCGAGGCACGTCTGGCTTTAACAGAGGTGATTTTCCAATATTTTAGAAAGTTTCAAGATAAATATCAAAAAGATTACCGACTTTTAGCGGAAAACGTTCCTGGTTGTTGCAAGATATGTTACTGGCTGAAATTAGGCATATCAGCTGCGTATTATTTTCCAGGAATTTTTCTGAATCGTTTTTACAGTGCTCATTACTGTTCTATAAGTTATCAAACCTACTAAACATTTTTTTTTCGTAATTTAAGAATTAAATAAGCCATACATAATTATTTTTCATTGTACTGATAGATATTATCAGAAATTTCAATCAGAGTTATGTAGTATCCTTTTTTTTATAACCAGCAGTTGATGTCATGAGCATAGGATCTAAAGAGAAAAAAATGGCTTTATATTAATTTGCAGTGATATGGTTGCAGTTAAAATAGTTGGTGCCTCTTTGTTTTTTATAAATTGATTGCAACTAAGTTAATAGTGTATTTATAAATGGTTAAATTTTAAAATGATGTAAGGGACGCTAGTAGACATAAACCCTTGTTTTAGCGAAATTTTGCTAACTTTGGGACATTTCGGCAAAATTCAACGCTCTTAGGGGACCTCTAAATATTTTTGTAGAGTTATAAAATTTTACCAGTGGTTTTATGTCCACCACAGGAAACTTTTTAGAGTGTGAGACTTTAAACTTTTGAAAGTTGTTTTTTTTTTGGACACCTACTTAAGTAGGGAGAAAAAATTTTCTGTTTTACTGATAAGAAAGGAACTTGTTTTCCCGTAAACTACTTGTTAGGATTTGCCTTTGTTTTTCTGTTGGTTGAGGAGCCAAAAAGGGGAAAAAATGTAAAGTTTATGAAAAAGTGATAATAAACAAAGGCACTGATTACAATATTCAACTTTTTTTTTAACACATGATCATATATAAGTGTTTTGGGACGTCATGATTCTGATAACATGTAGTGAATGATAACATTAATTGTGATTCAATCAAGTGTCGCTTACTGTAATACCTTGTGAAAGGGAATATTTGTTTTGATTTGTTGGTTGGCAATTACAACCTTGTACCCCTGTACCTTGGTATGGAAAGAAGTAGTTTAGATTTCAAACAATTGCACTTAATTTCATTTCAAAAAATGCTGATTCAGTGGCGAAGCAAAGTTTAAAGGTGAAAAAGCGACTTTTTAAAGTTATTTTAGGTTACTTTCAATCATTAACTTCTGGCAACCTTGTCATTTTTCTCAGCTTGATCCTCTCTGCAACTGCAATATTTTGATGATGTTGTTTAATGAACATGGAGCATTCAGCCTTTTTATTATTATTTTCTTTTTTTGTAAATATAAACAAAACTTAAAATGTGAAAATGTAAATAAAAGCTACAGATTGTTTTATCTGCAAAAGCCATAACAAATTTACTAGCTGTGTTAAGCATTTTTTTTTTTTTTTTTTGTGATTTAAAAGCTTGATGTACCATATAAAATTCTACTGTGTGTGATCAGCACTTACTTGCATAATATCTAAATTGTTCAAAAACATTTAAACCATTTTAATAACCCTATTAAAGTTTTGGGGTCTGACTTGTTAAATGTTTCCTATCACATGCTTACTAATAACTATTACAATTATACCAGTGTTAATATTATCCTTGTGTTATTTAGAAAGCTCTAGTTTCTAGGTAGCCTTTGGGAGGAGAATAAAGGAACATTTTTCTTTTTATAGTCCTATGAAAAGTGTGGAAGAGAAAAAAAGACGTTTTGTGATGACGTAACAGGCTGTTCAATACAGAATTAAAATTATTCTCAACGAGAAAAAAATAAAAATTCAATGAAAGAAATTAAAGGAACTGGAAAAAAAAAAAAAATAGTTACATCAAATGTATGCTTAAAAAATTACAGGCTGTGTTTCTTGAATGCTTTATAGTTAAAATTTACATGTTGTTGTAGAAGATTTTCAAGCAGTAATTATTCCATGCACAACATCCATCTTGAAAAACCTTTTACCAGATTCGAAAACTCTGAATGTTATCTCTAAAATGATCTGTAACACATTGATATTGATTGAGTTTGAAATTTCGGCCTACAAGTTGACTTTTCGTGGAATGACCCTATATTTTTCTTTTGATCTATGTGCTAGCAATTTTTTTTCTAAAGTTATGCATGTTAATGTAATATTTATTTTCTGTCTTCTTTGTATTTACTTGAAATTTTATGAAACTGTAAAAGTTAATAGAATTAATGTTTTAATATAGGTGCTGATTCTGAAGCTCTTGATGTCTTGGTTGCATTTGTGGATATACTTTTTAGAAATATGGTTTGTAGATTGAGGGATAATGTTGCTTTAAGAAAATATTCTGATAAGGAAAAAAATTTGGAGGTATCACAAATGCTTAGTCTGTTCTATGTATTACATCTGTGTTCAAGTAACAAAATGTTACATTGTTATTTTGTTTTATCTTTAGTATGCATTGGACAAGACAGTTTGTGAAACAGGATTTGGTGGAATGGAACCATTGTTAAATTATCCAAAGCAACTCATTCAGAGACATGAATATGCATTAGAATCTTGTGTTCAACTACATAAGAAATTTTGTTCAAAACAGCAAATTTTAGAGAAGTAAGTTGTGTATTTATTATTTGCAGTTAGTTTTTAAAGGATAGAATAAGGATATATTTCATGATCTTTGTTATCAATTTAATGTTCCTTTTTCTTCATTCCTTACTCAACTCAAGGCCAAATGATAACCAAATTTAGATTCCCATCAAATTCAACCATTAGAACTGACTTCTAGTGGTTGAATTTGATGGCGACAGCTTCTTAGATCAAGTTGTTACCTAAGGTATTCGCCATGATGCAGTTTTAAGTTTATTTTTTGTAAAGTTCTATTTTTTGTAAAGTTCTATTCAGAGGTTAAGGATAGAGGGGATCATACTAGAGATAGTGATTACAATTCTATTAGGTTCTGGACTAACTTTGAGGTTTACAAAAGCGAAAATTTAAGATTGGTACCAATTTCAAGAATGCCGAGAATGCTGATTTTTGTAGCACTTAGACTAAACGAGGATTTTTTTCTTGAAGCTTGGAAAATTGTGATGCTTATGTTCAGGGCGCAAAGTTCAAGAGAAAATCAGAAAATGAAAGTAGGGGACTATGTTCCTTTCAAGAAAATTGGAGTTTCTGCAAAAATTTGGCCTATGCAGGGAGGAAAAAAAATGCTCTTTATTCTAAGCTTGTCTCTTTTTGTCAGTTTAAAGTGATAATAGTTGTGCATTTAAGACCGAATATTGTAAGTCTTGGCATGATTTTAAGTACAGTCGACTCCCGCTAAAATGAGATTCGACTTACGCGAAAGAACTATAACGCGAATTTTTCACAAGTAACGAATTTTAGAGCTAAAGCAAAGTCCTCGTCGATTACACGAATGTTTTTGGAAGGAAGTATCGGCTTTGTTATGGGCTACTAAATATCATACTTGCCAACTCTACTGTTTTTAATGGGAGACTCCCGTTTTTTGCTTCCATCTCCCGATTTCCCATTTTTTACCATTTTCTCCTGTTTTTGCAGTTTTTTCAATCAATCATAAAAAGTTCCAGTTTCTTCTCAATAGATGGCGCCCTTTTCATGTCATCCACCAAGGTCAGGGAAAAAAAAATTCCAACTAATAACTCAGTTAGTAAAAATTTATTTTTGGATGCTTTCCATATTGCATGTTCAACGAAACATGTGCTTTGCCAAGAATTGTAGCAGATTTCCATCTCTTTGCATCTTGAAAATGCTTCAATTATTTTGAAAGTTTGAAGTTATTTTGACATGTGCTACCCCATACCTACTCAATTTATATTTTATTTTCATAAAATATTGATTTTTTTTTTTGGATATTAGTAATTAAATTTTTGTAGCGACTTTTTTGGTACAGACTATGGAATGTACGAAACTTTAAGCAAATTCACTCATTATTTGGTTTTTCCTTTGCAGTATTTTTTTTCTTGCTGCTACCAATTAGCTTAAATCTGCAAAAAATCCCCATTTCACTTTAAATTTAGTATTTATGTTATTTAAAAGCATAATTTATTAATTTTGTTGTGAAATATGTCGCTTGTGAATCACCTCTATACCTCTCGTGGAATCTCCTGTTTTATTCTTCAAAAGTTGGCAAGTATGCTAAATATTGATTTCGTGAAATGTTATTACGTCTCTTTAGCATCACTGACACAAAAAGTTCTCCACCAAACTAGTCTACGCATCGCGTTATTATTGCATCACATAACCGCTCAGCGTCTTTCATCTATTTATTTTTTTTCATTCTAATTATTTCATGAAATTCTTCTGGAATTCTTTCTAATAAGTTCATGAGATATAATGACTTTCCTTAGTGCTCTGTTTCATCCAAAGTTTGAAGATGGGAAGAAAAAGAAAGTTTCTGCCAAAAAAAAGATTAAGATTCTTGATAAACTTGAACAACTACAAAAGATCAACCGTAGCATGACAACAAGTATGAGTGAATCTTCCATACATACAATTAAAAGTCAAAACAAAAAGATATCCGTAACAGTTCAGAACTTGACAGCTTGAGGATTTTGTATTTTCTAGGAAAGATGTATAATATTATTTTAAACAAATTAAAACATCTAAGGCTGCAAGATCTGATAATATGTGTCCAGAAATCTAGTTGAGTGTGCAGACAAATTAGTACATGTAATCTTAAAAATTTTTAATGCTTCCTATTGTTCAGATGTAGTGCCAGAAGACTTGAAGCTGACGAACATCATGCTACCCTTTAAGAAAGGGTCAAAAGAGAAGGCAAGTAACTACAGTCATCTTGCGATAATTTGAACAAGGAATTTGGTCAAGTTTATAGAATAAACGTTCTCTCAACCTGGGTGACTAGATCTCAGAACACAACCCTTTCTCGTTCTAGTCTTCATCTTCCTACTTCACTTTATTAATGCTGCAAAGAAGCTAAGGTTTATTTTTCATCAAATTATTACTATAAAAGAAAAATGCACTGCACTTTCTATTGCAGAGATAAAAAAAGGGTGATTGATGCGGTTGAAAAGGGGGCCAAAGGAAAAGATTGATATTTTGAAGGAGTTTGGTATTCCGAACAGCACATGTGAACCACTCTCAAAAACAAAGAGATTTTTCTTAAAACACTTTGATGATAATCAAAGGGATCGGGAAATAATGAAGATTGAGGAATGTCTAGAAATTGAAAAATGCTTGATAAAATGGACAACGCAGCGGACCCAGGACATTCCACTTGGTGGAAACATATTGAGAGAAAATGCTGTGGATTTCGGAAAGCAACTTGGCTTTACAGATCTCAAGGCAAGTAGCGGTTGGTTTGAAAATTTCAAGGAAAGAAACAAAATTTGTGGAGAAAGTGGAAGTGGTCTGCGAAGAATGGAAGAGATCATTGTCTTCAATTCTAAAAGAGTATGACGACAAATATGTTTTCAATGCCGATGAAATAGGTCTGTTTTTTAAATGTCTAGATGACAAAACAGTGACTGTGAAAGGGGGAGCTTGCCATGGCAGAAAGAAAAGCATAGAAATTGTACCTTTGTTATTATGCACCAACATAGATGGATCAGGAAAAATGAAGCCAGTAATGATAGGAAAATCAAAAAAGCCAAGAAGCTTTGCTGGTGTTGAATAATTTCCTGTGTATTATGAAGCTAACACAAAATCATGGATGACAGCTGAATTGTTTAAAAAATGGCTAAAAAATTTAGACAGTAAAACAGGGGTAGGAGTTGTCTTAAAATTCCTAAAATTTTGAGTTTTGTCCTAAAATTCCTAACACTTTCTTATTTTATTTATTCCCTATTTGCACAGAAAAATGAAATTCAACCTAAAAATGAAACTTTTCATCATGATATGCCTGTATTTTGGGACAAAATAAACTTTATTGATCCTTAAAATTTTTTCTAACTAAGAAAGAGAAAAAACCTATGCTGCTGCTACTTTTGTTCTGGAGAAGGGGGGGGGGTGCTGTTAACCAAAACAAATTCTCAGTATAAAGCTGTTTGTTTAATCTATACTTTGTAGTTTTTGTAGTCATTCCTCTTTTGCAAAAAAAGATATAAAATAAAGTAAGAACCTAAATATAAACACTTGGTTCAAAAAATATATTTAGAGCAAAATGTAAATGGGTTGTCCCCAGGTGGGAAGTAATATTTATTTTTATAGTGCTTATCTTGTGTTATAGACTGTGCATTACCGTATTTTCCTGCGTATTATCCGCGGGCGGCCTATAATCCGCAGGTCCTAAAATCGGCCTGAAGAAAAAAAAGCTTCGTATAATCCGCGGATAATACGATGTAAAAAGATAAAGTTTGAATTTTACATACCATTTGAGCAACTAAACTAAAAACGTGAAAAAGTAATTACTTTGAAGGCATAATCAAAATTAATCTGAAATATAATCTAAAATATGATTTTTTCTTGAAATCTTGATTATAGTACGCTTTGTTTTATTTGAAAAACAAAGAGTCAAGACAAAAGAGCAAACAGTCTAATCTTGTGCAAATGGCTACCTATTTCACTGTAATCTTGCTTATTTTACGTGACCTAAATCCCAAAGAGGAACGTAAAATAACCAACATACAGGCAGGCAGCGAAGAAGAACATGTTTGCTTCGTAAAATAACATTCAATCGGCGTACGGTCTCGATCGGTGAATCCTACTGTAAAAATATTGAGGTTCAATACGTTGGTGTTAAGGGAAAAAAAAATCACAGATAATCCGCGGCGGCGTATAATCCGCACCTCATAAACTTTGCCTTTTTTAGCAGATAATCCGCGGATTATACGCAGGAAAATACGGTAGCTTGTTCTTTCAGTACAAAGAGTCAGTTTGCTTTGTGTTTCCGTTCAGTGAAATTGGATTATTTCTTGCACATATAATTTTTAAATTTCGTCACTAATTTTTTGCTTTAAAAAATGTTAGTAGTAATTTGTTTTATTAAAATGCCACAGAAAACAAATTTCTCTTCGTTGTGGTTGGAAGAAGCAGTCAGAAACACACACACAGATGTAACATCAGCACATGGTGCCATGCAGAAAAGAATGAATTTAAAGCATTTTGTTCTGTTTGTGCATTATCTTTCCAAAATTGAGAATCAAAGATTTTCACAAGTATTGTCTCATGCTGATGCAGTGAGAGAAAAGAGATTGACAAGTAACTTGAAAAATCAAGCTGTATTTTGGTTATGATGAAGCAATCCAAAGCTTTTGTTCAAAATTCCCTCCAAGATAAAATTTCGTAAGCAGAGGTTTCTTAGTTTTAGTTGCCGTAAAAAATAATTGGTCATTTGCGTCTTTTAATGATTTATGTGTAATTTACAAGGATATTTTTGATGATTCTGAGATATAAAAGGTATCAAATTATCTGATAAAAGTTGAGTATGTAATAAATTTTGGACTTGCACCCTACTTTTAACCCCTCCTTATTATGGATATTTTTTCTACAACAACAAGGCAAGTAAAGAAGCAATTGGACATACATTTAATCCTACTAGTGTGTAGTATAGGTTTTTGTGTTAAAGAATAAAACATTAAATGTATTCTATTGTAGTTTTCAAGATTGAATTTGAAACAATCTATCATCCGCTACAAAAATCAAACTTTAAATTGCATTTAAGTTTAAAAAAAAACTTGATATTTGTTGTCCTCAAATGTCCTAAAGTTTTAGCAGAATTGTGTCCTAAAATTTTTGAAATCACCACTGCGACCTCTGCTGTAAAATGTTTAGTCAAAAACGCAAGATTGTCCTATTTATTGACAACTTTAAAGGCCATCCAAGCTCAATTACGACAAAGTTAAACTCTAAAACTGGAGTTCCTGCTGCCCAATACAACGTAAAAACTGCAACCGTTAGATCAGGGAATCATCCAAAATTTCAAACTGAAATATCGTCATTAAGTAGTAAAAAAATGCATTGCTAAGATTGACGAAGGAAGCAACCCTTCTGTAAATGTTGCCGGCAATGAGAATGATTGATAAAGCCTGGAATTGCATTGAAAAAAGAACATCTGCAAACTGCTTTAGAAAGGCAGGTTACCATAAAGCATCTGAGAAGGAAAAGCACCTAGACAAGAAAGAAAAGGAAAGGAAATTGAGGAATCAGCGATCAGGAGTTTAGTGTCGAAAGTTCTACAGCTGGATCCTGTAACAACATTTAGAGACTTTGTCAACATGGATAATGATGTTCAAGTGTGTGGAAATGTACCAGATAAAGACATAATTGACAAGTTTTGACCACTCTCAGAAGAGAGAGATGATGACATTGAAGAACTTATCAATCCAAAAAAGATCACCTTAAAAGAGCAGAAAGTGCCATGCATGTGATGAGAGCATTTGTTGAATCAAGACCTAATATGGACACAAAAACATTTAATGACATATAAAACATCCCGTCTGAAAAATGTAATTGACATGGAAAGAAAACAGAACAAAACATGGAAAGAAAACAGAATACTTGTCAAATTCTTCTTCACAGTTATTTAAAATCAAGTATGGCAAGTTCTTATAATGTATTCGCTTTTGTTAATGAGATAAATAGTACTTATATTAACTGGAATGACTTTTTGTAAGATTTTTGATTACTCAAATTTTGTATGTCTTCCCTTCAATTTTGAGTTAGTGAGAGTCGACAGCACAGACCTGTGAGTAAATTTGGTAGTGTGTTAAGTTTTTGAAACTCTGTTGAAACGGAAAGTAATGAATTTTCTAGAAAATAATGGTCTGTTGTTGGGTTGCAGTATGGTTATAGGAACAGAGATCCTGTGCAACTAATTTATTGCTCTTCTATGACAAGGTTCTCATGGCTTTAGATAACAAAAAGTGTATAGATGTAGTCAACATTGATTTTTAAATCTTTTGATAAAGTACCATGTGTTGGTCCGATTGGACACTTTCGATCTAATTGGCGAAATACCAGCCCTGACCGTAACAATGTCCTTTTCACAGCTTTTGCCTTATTTTAAGGTGAGGAATAATGAGATGTGTCTAAAAGATGTAATGACTTCCATATTTTATTATTTTCTCTTCACTTTCCATTGAAATTGGTACTTATTGCATGTTTCCTGCCACTTTCTTGTTTTGCTGTGTGCTGCTTTGCCTCTTTTTTTACATTTTTTTGATAGGTATCTTATAAATCTTTTTTTCAAATGTTGTCCCTGTTTTCTTTGTTTTACTGCTATGCTTCCATCCATCATTTACTTTGAAGATATCTAAAAATTATACCGTATTTTCCTGCGTATAATCCGTGGATTATCTGTTAAAAAAGGCAAAGTTTATGAGGTGCGGATTATACGCTGCGGCAGATTATCTGTGATTTTTTTCTTCTTAACACCAACGCTTCGATTCACCAATAGAGACCGTACGCCGACTGAATGTTGTTTATTTTACATTACTTGCATGTTCCTTCTCGCTGCCTCCCTGTATGTTGGTTATTTTACGTTACTTGAATGTTCCTCTTACGCGATTCAGGCCCTGTAAAATAATCAACACTACAGTGAATTAGTAAGCCATTTGCACAAGATAAGACCGTTTGCTCCTTTGTCTTGACTCTGTTTTTCAAGTAATTAGCGTACTATAATCTTAATTTCAAAAAGAAATCCTTATATATAGATTATATTTCAAATTAATATTTATTATGCCTTCAAAGTAATTACCTTTTTAAGTTTTTTGTTTAGTTGCTCAAATGGTATGTTAAATTCAAACTTTATTTTTCTTACATTGTATTATCCGCAGATTATACAAAGCTTTTTTTTCTTCATGCCAATTTTAGGACCCGCAGATTATAGGCCACCCGCGGATAATACGCAGGAAAATACGGTAAAGTACAACTAATCTCTGTGTGTGTGGGGGGGGGGGGGGGCTATATCCCTGCCATAGATTTTAAAATTTTCTAAAGAATGTACTGAGCTGGGACAAAACAGGACACTCATCAAAAACTATATCTAGCATTATATTTTCATGCTACTTGATATTGTGGTGGTATTTGGTATTTGTCACATAATAGTCACTAACAATATGTATTGGTACTGAATAAATGTTGATAGCTCTAAAATAAAACTAAAAAAATACATGTTCTTGCAATGGAACAGGACATAAAAAAAACTGCTCATTTGGCCTCTAGAATTAAGTATAAAATAAAATTACAAGAATCGACGATCTTACTCAGGGTTATATAAAAAAAATATACACATGAAAATAATGTTAATTTTCAAAATTGGTATGCACTTATCCTTGAGAAAGTTTTCTAAAATGTAAGTGTGCAAGCCATTTTTCCAACAACCATTTTACCTTTCTCTAAAATTTTATTAACAGACAAAGACAGAGCTGTCACCAGTTTTTAATAAAAGTTACTAAACTTTGCGCAATATCTATGAGTACAAATCTCAATTTGATGAGGGGAAGAAAAATTTTGTGATTTAAGTTTTCATGGAATGGCTCACAGTCGGTCACTGCTTTACATGGACACATTTCTTACTGTATTTTTCTCCCTTTTCATTTTACAAATACAAATACAAAAGTGATGACCAGCAACAGGCTCTGGGCTCAGCTAGACTGGTCCTAGTCAATTTACAATCCCCAGTGAAGATCAGTGGCCCTCTTAAAACTATCTACTCCCGTGCTCATTACCACCTCTTCCGGTAAGCTGTTCCAAGGTTCCACTACCCTGCTATAATAATAATTTTTCCTAATATCCATGTTAGCCTGAGATTTAAATAGCTTAAAACAATGACCCCTTGTCCTGTTTTCAGTGCTAAACTTCAGCCCCATAACATCTTTCATTTTAATAAATTTGAACAACTGAATCATGTCCCCTCGGTCTCTTCTTTGCTCAAGACTGTACATTTTTAGCCTTCTAAGCCTGGAATCATAGTTTAAATGAGAAAGTCCATTTATTAGCCTTGTAGCCCGCCTTTGAACCCTTTCTAATACATTAATGTCTTTCTTAAGATAAGGAGACCAAAACTGAACAGCATACTCCAAATGAGGTCTTACCAAACTTGTATATAAGGGCAGAAGAACTTCTTTAGATTTGTTTGAAATAGATCTATTGATAAACCCAAGCATCTTATTGGCTTTGTTACTAGCTATGCTACACTGTGTTGGCTGAACTTTAAATCCTGACTTATTAAGATGCCCAGATCAGTAACTTTTTCTGCCTGACTAATGACTGAACCTTGCAAATTTTCTTTTGAAATATTTAAATACTTTTTTCCTTTGATATTTTTTTGTGATTGTAACCATGTTCATCATGTTTATTACCTTACACATTTCTGCCAAACCTTTTTTCTTCAGAGATAAGTTGAAAAATTGTCATGTGTCTTGCAAAACCAGCAATATATATGAGCTTAATGAACCCAATATTCCTTCTCAATAGTGTATTTTTATGTCTTCATGTCACTATTCAGTTCTAAATACCTAAACACAAATACTGAGAAAAAGTAATTACTATAATAGGTGGATTTGACTCTTTGCTCAAAGATCTTTTTCAATGTAATGTATCCAGGCGTGGGTGAGCACCCCTCAAATGCTACAAAGCAACCCCCCCCCCACCCCAAAATATCAATGGCACAGTCTGCGGCCTTAACCCTTCCCTCTAGTAGCTACCCCCTGATATATTTATTTGTTCATTATTACCTGTATTTAAAAGTATTAAATGTCTTCATTGGTAAAATTTTAAAATGATTGTGAATATACATTCATTAAAGCATAAATTTTATAATTCAGATTGCTAAGCAAAGACATAGGTGAAGAATATTGCTTGCAGACAAATGTTCCTCAAGAAGATAATTCTTCTAAACTAAATAGTGCAAAGAAGAAAACATGCAGGAGAAATCTTTTTTCAACAGTTCCTTCTAAAAAGAATCAAAAAATTCCTAAAGATGAGGCATCTGTATCAAGAAAGAAAAAAAAGAAAATGACTACAGTGCAGTGAAAAATGTATGCTTGTTTAAATTCGAACGTTTGTTAATATATATTTCAGCTGCTCATACTCTAAACATGAATTAAGAAGTTTTATATCATGTACGATTAATAATGTAAGTTTGTAATAAATTGTGTTTTAGTGACTTATTTACCATTGTACTTTATGCCTCTTGTAATATCTCTTCAAGATTTTCTTTCTCTTTCTTAAAACTGTTTTTCTTTCTCTTTCTTAAAACCATTATGTACCAAGGGCGCCCGTATAGGGGGGAAAGGGGGGGCTCCAGCCTCTCTTGGAAATTAGAACTTCCTTGCTTTTAGTACTTTTTTCTTTGCAAAAATATAAAAATAATAGTTGACCCGTGCGGAACTCTGCACTCTGCTTCAAATCGTTTCGTGTGGCATTTCTCTCTTTAAAAATTTCAAAGAAGAACATTATGAAAAAGAATCAAAAAAAGTAAACGGAAAAAAGTAAAGGCCCAAAAGAAGGCATGTAATTTAAAGACATCAGCGACAAAACCTCGTTAAATACAACGTTGTGATGATGAAATCATCGCTCACTTTTTGGTTGTACGTATTTTCAATGCAAACGTAAATATCATTAAAAGTGTGACTGAATGACTCGTGAAAAATCAGTAGTTGTGCATGTAAAAAAAACGGGTTGTGGCAAATACAATCCTGCCTGTGTGAGCCTGTGACGGAAAAAAAAGAGGCATAAAAGAGATATGTATTGGCATGGATTCGAACTGACGCCATTCTGATTGTCAGCATGACACTCCTAACAACAAAGCAACTTCACCTTTGTTTTTGAGTGCTATTCATTGAATCAAAGTGTAATAAAAAACAGCCAAAAAGCTTTTTGCCAGAAAAAAAAAAAAGAGACCATGCGTCTATGTTTTGTCATTAGCCAGCTGATACGCTTTAAAATTATTTGTAAAACATGCAATTTGATTAAGGAATGATGAAGATCTCGCATAGCGATTGAAACAAACATTCTAGAGAAGTATAAAATTCGATTGAAAATAAGTGTTTTTATTTTTGAATATTGAACAATTTCCCATAGCAGGATGCTTTTAACCGTTACGGCTTAAATGCCCGCACATGTTTTTCTTTTAATTAAATACTTAAAATTCAAAATCAAAACCAATTGAACTGAATCAAATTTTTAAGTGTAATTTTTCGAACGTATAAAAATTAATTTTTTTCCACCGAAAGCAGAGGATAAGAAAATGATTTCTTATTTTTGAAGTTGATAATAAATTTAATGTTTTACATCGTATTCGAATAAATAATTAAAAGTTTGCTAGATGAGACTCGTAATTTCAATTTGGCATAGTAGTTTTTTATTTATACAAAAGGTCGAACACTGCTAACAGCAGAATCTACATTTCAGCATACAATGTAGAGTTTTTCTGTGCAAAAAGGATTCCCTTGAGATCTGAATTTTTTAATCTAATATTTATTTATGCTTACATTATGCTTAGTAATCTGAACGGAGTAAAAGCCTTAAAAAAACGAAAGAATACCCTTTGATCAATAGTCAATTTACCTGAATAATAACTGTAGCCTGCATAAAAGAGTTTAAATGCCAAGGAGCATTCTCGTCGCGTTTATGTTATTGCCTTACGTGTGTTATCTGTTGTAATGAGTATTGTGAGACTCTTAAAAGTTGAGCTCTGACTCTACAATGTTTACCTCTGTTTCGGTAAATAGGGAGCGGTAATTGGTGCTAAATTGAGTTGAGAAACTTTCTTAGTAGTTTTACAAAAATATTCCAACTGAAATCCGAGCCAATAACACGTCTATTTTTCACTAAACTACCCTAAAACATGTAAACATAGTCAAGGTCACAGCTCAACTAACCAGAGCTGCACTATACATGTAATGCGTAATATTAATCTGTAATGCGTAATATTAATCTAAATTAGCTATAATGGGGGACCCGAAGTTCAGCTAACTTATAGCCGAACGCTCTACCCCCCCCCCCCCCCCCCCCAAAAAAAAAAAAAAATTATCAATGAAACCGAACAACCAAGCCCAGTGCTTTTGAACTTTACTTAAAAATAAATACATTTAAAAAAAGGTTTGATTTTTTTTTTTTTTTTTTGCCGAAAGCGGTGCAAAAAATTGAAAATTGTATTAGTTTTGAATCAAAAAATAAATAAAATCTGCATAAGAACTACAGGCTGCATCAAGGTTATGCAAGAGCAAGTGATGTTTCCGAAAAATTTATTTTTCGACCGTAGATCTGATTTTAGTCATTAGCAGACTCGATAAGCTTTAATGAGGGGTAAATCAAAGAAATCGATTACGAATTGAGGAAGATCTCGTGTAGGAACAAAAAACAGGTTACAGAAATAAAATATAAGGATCTCGCATACAGACAGAAAAATAATCCACAGAAATAGTGTATAAGATAAGATATTGAAGAGAAGTGTTTTTGTTTTTGAAAATTTATACAATTTGCTATAGCAGGCTGCCGAAAGAAGAAAAAGATATTTTATCCATCAAGTTGTTAGTAATTTCAATGTTTTACTTTGTATTCTAATAAATATTCCTAGTTTAACTAAATGAAAAATGTAATTTCAATTTGGGGTAGTATTTTTTTTTTTTTTTTTTGGTCCAAAGAATCAAAAACTGTCATTAGAAGATCTACATTTTAGTATACGATTTTTTATCTGAACAAAAATTATTCCATTGTAGTCTGAAATTTTAAACCTCATACTTATATTTTCCCTTACATGATGCTTTATTTTTCTGACTGGAGCCAAAGCTTTAAAAACAAAACAAAAACCTTATGACTAAGAATCAATTGAGCTACAGGTTGCATCAACTTTGCGTAATAGCAAGGAGTGTTCCTATCTCATTTATTTTATTCCCTCTCTTGTGTTATTTATTGTTTATAAGTGTCCATGCAATGCATGATATTTGTCTAATTTTTCGATACCGATCGTCCGGGACAGGACCCAAACCCTCGTTCTTCTGGTTACCAGTCGAATGCTCTACCAATCGAGCTATTCTGCTCTGCCGATCATGGAGCAAGTTAAACTTATAAATTTAACCGAAAACCTCAGTCTGGTGCTTTAAAACAGGTTTTTTTGACAGAAAAAAACAATTTTTAGACCGTGGGTCTATTTTTCGTCAGTAGCCTAAACGATAAGCTTTAAAATGTGGGGTAAATCAAAGAAATCGATCAAGAATTGAGGAAGATCTCGCATAGAAACAAAAAACAGGCTACAGAAATAATATATAAGGATTCGCACAAATAAGAAATTAAAGGTTTAATGGGTGAAACTCGTAGTTTCAATTTGGCGGAGTATTTTTTCATTAGTACTAAATGTCGAACACTGCTATTAGAAAAATCTACATTTCAGCATACAATGAAAATGTTTTTCTGCACAAAAAGGATTCCCTTTAGGTAAATCTAATACTTTTTTATGCTTAGTGTCTGGATGGAGCCAAAACTTTAAAAAAAAAAAGAACACCCTTTGATTAACAGTCAACTTATCCGAATGATAACTGTAGCCTGCATAAAGAAGTCGAAACACCAAGCAGCATTCCCATTGCATGTATTTTGTTACATGTGTTATCTGATGTATGTTATGAGTACATTTAATGTGTAATATTAATATAAATTTGCTAATATGTCGGACAGCTCGAGCTTGCCCGAAGTTCAGTTAGTTTACAGCCGAATACTCTACAGAAAAAAAACTTATCAATTTAACCGAACAACTAAGTCCAGTGCTTTTAAGCTTTATTGAAAAAAAGAAAAAAAAAACATACACACACACAGGTTATTATTTTTTTTTCTAGCCTAAAGCGACGTAAGAAATTGGAAAATACTATTAGAACTTTGATTTAAAAAAAAAAAATCTGCATAAGAACTTCAGGCTGCATCAAGGTTTTGCAACATCAAGGGGCATTTCCAAAAATTTGCTTTTTCAACCATAAGTCTATTTTTCGTCATTAGCCGGCCTGATAAGTTTTAAAATGAGAGGGGAATAATATATAAAATAATATGTTGAAGAGAAATGTTTTTATTTTTGAAAAATTTTACAATTTGTTACCGCAGGCTGCTTGAACCGTTATGACTTAGATGGCAGCACGTGTTCATCTTTTAACAGCACAGTTGAAATAAAAAATAATTTGAACTAAGCTCTTTTTAAGCGTAGCTTTTCGAATGTAGTAAAAATGTGATAGGCTATTTGTTTTTTACAAAAAGAAGAAAAAAATGTAGTTTACCCTTCAAATTGAAGTAGTAATTTTTTTATTTGCACAAAGAGTCACAAACTGATTAGAAGAATCTATATTTCAATATACGATTTATTATTTTTTTTGAACAAAAAACAATTCCATTGTAGTCTGAAATCTTAAACCTGATACATATATTTTTGCTTACATCAAGCTTTAATTTTCTTACTGAAGCCAAAGCTTTAAAAACAAACAAACAAAAATAAGTTTTACAATTCAGAATCAATTTAGCTCCGTGTTGCATCAAGTTTTCAGAACAGCAAGGAGCGTTTCCATCTCATTTATTCTATGCCCTCATATTCAGTATGAAGCGTTCATGTAATGCACGATATTTCTCTAATTTTTTGATGCAGATTGTCCAGACGCAGGTGTTTTGGTAGAAAAAAATTTTTTTAGACTGTGGGTCTATTTTTCGTCAGTAGCCTGCAGGATCAGCTTTAAAATAAGGTGTAAATCAAAGAAATCGATCAAGAATTGAGGAAGATCTGGCGTAGAAACCAAAAACAGGCTACAGAAATAATATATAAAGATTTCTTCTCCAGCCATTAATGAATAAATTATTTAAAATGTCAAATTGTAATGACTCTAATCTGTCCTAAAATCTGCCTCCATGGGGAAAATATCCTGCTAAACCATGGTTAAAGTTTCTGAGTCCCCCCCCCCTTACAATTTTGCATATTGGCGCCCATGTTATGTACATTAATGAACATTCCCTGTCTAAAAGAATTTTAAAGAAAAAAAATGTATTTGACACTTTTTTTATCTTAATTGTTTGAAGAGAAATTGATTACTAATGATATTTTATCATTAGTTTACTAGTATGTGATCAATTTATACTAGAAAAACATCAGTTAAGGCTGCTCTTCAGTTAGGGAAACATCGAAGTTTAAATGGTTTTCTTTCTTGAATGGCGGGAGTGAGCCTCAATCAAGTGATGGACACTTCAACGGCCAATAGAGTGGGCGGCAAATGGAAGGGAGTACTTGGACCTGTCACTTTTCCAGAGGGAAAGAACCCCCATCGAGAAGAGTAATCAAAGAAATTTGCTGACAGCCAAAAATGTTCTTTTCGGTTATTCTTATGGTTACAAAGATCGCGCATACGTGTCGAGTAAACATGAGTAAACACGTTCATATATGAGTAGATACATGCACGTCTCTACTCAAGTGTTTACGTGTATACACGAGTATATAAGTATGTATACGGGATTACCTACAGGAGTGTATACGGGTCTACACGAGTATGTGTGTCATATGTATACATGTTTATTTACGAAAATGAATGAATATTTGCACTTGAAGACGAATATATATCTGTACATACAAACATCATAAGCATGTATATACCCGTCTGCTCTAGTATATACGAGTATACATGAGTATACAAGTTTCACGTGTATATACGATTATAAACGAACATATGCATGTAGGGGAGAGTGGCCCAAAGTGGATAGGCCCTCGTTCCCCCCCCCCCCCATGGTGTGTAAGCAGTGATGCGTACGTATGTCGTGTTTACGTGAGCACAACCGAGTGTTAATCAGTTCAGTGAAGTGGCATGGCACAACCAGGCTTAAAATAAAGAAAATGATACTTAAAAAAATGAAGTTTTGTAACTTGTGATTAGTCGAAGACCAGTTTATTCTTTTTATTGTCAATAATATTACGTTGTTCTTACACCATCCACCTACAAACTACAATAGTCATTTCATTTGTTTCTTTTTTAAATTGAAGGTTATACTAATTGAAGTAAAAAGCGTGTCTTCGGACAAAGCGTGTATAGAATTTAATCATATGTATTCATTTATAATTTCTTGACTCGTGTACTGACTTAGATTTTCTATTTCAATAAGATAAGTATAATTTTAAAAAGTTACTTTTTAAGATGGCAACGAATTAGTCTATTAATTTAATCAGTTAGTTCTTTATGTTTTATAAACAAATGTGCTGACTTTAAATTGGATAAGTACAGCTGTTTTATTATTGTTATTTTTTTAATAATGGCAGCTAGCTAGTTATTTTAATTAGTTTAGCAATTATTTTAATCCTTTATAACTTCATATTTGATTAGCAAATGTACCAAATCACAATTAGTTAAGTTTACCCGCTTTGGACTCCCTAATAGCACAAAGCGGGTTTTTCAAATGTTTGTGAAGTTTGCTAATAAATAAATATTGGCTTTGAAATAATACAAAAATCACTTTTTATATTAAAGTTCTAGAGCCCTGCCAAGAAATAAAATCGAAATTGTTATGATAAAAGTCCAAAAACTACAGTTTTCGAATTTCTTCGAAAACCTACCCGCTTTGGGCCACCCTCCCCTATGTATACACTTGTATCTCAAGTATATACAAGCATAAATGAATATATACGCACTGTAAAAAAAAATCCGGAAACGTTTCTGAGTATATCGTGCAGCTGCGGTTCATGAAATTTTCAAAAACGTTTCTGAGTATTTCGGAATTCGCTTTCTGTAATGTCCAGAAACGTGTCTGAGTATTTCGGAATCCTCTTTCTGTAATTTCCAGAAATGTTTCTGAGTATTTAGAAATTCTCTTTCTGTAATTTTCAGAAACGTTTCCGAGCATTTCGGAATTCTCCAAACAATTTTCAAAAACGTTTCCGAGAATTTCGGAATCCTTTTTCCGTGATTTTTTCTAAAATATAATTCTTTACTATAGTATTGCATACCATATCAGTTTCAATTCTTTCATATCTAAGAGTAATAAAACAAGCAATTTTAGAATCATTCGTGGATTTTTTTTTTTTTTCTGAATTTCTAATGACAAATAGCATGGTTAACAGCATAACATATGCAGTTATAAATTTTTGAAAATTTATGAAATAATATAGTAGCTTCATTCCTAATCACAAAATCCTCGGGGGAGGGGAGGGGGGGGGGGGTACTTTCTCAAATACTTTCTCATAGTTAAACAATCTTAAACTTCAGTTTTTCTCTCAATATTTTCAAGACAAAATTATCAACATATTGTATTTTTAATGCAGAACTTAAAAACATATCTTGTATCAATTTTGATAGCTTTTATTTTCGGATAAAATTTGACAGAACTTACCTACCCTTCGCGTTCCGGATTTCGTTCACCTCAAGTCAATTTCTCTGACGAACAAAGTGTACCGAAAAGTACCAACAGAGAAATTGATGAATTTAAATATGACACCAAGTCCCCCTCCTGGAACCATTCGGGCTGATTCTTCTGTTCTTGCCCTTTTCCAGTTCATCACAAATATAAATACTTAATCAAAATCGGTTACTGATTTTATTTTTACAGTGTGCGCAAAATGCATTATATATTTTATTTATTAAAACATTGAATTCTATTGCATCATTATTCCATTTCATATATACGAGAACCCCCCCTCCCTCACACCATAAGAGTGATGGTGCACCCATAAAATGCTATAAAGCGGTCCCCCCCCCTTAAAAAAAGCAACCCCCTGAAAATGTCAATGGCACAATCTGAGTGGTGAACGCCCCTCGTCTTCTCCCCATATGTACATTGCATATTAATAACATAGTATTTAAAAAATGATCACTTTTAAAACAATGACATGAAATAATATTTCTTTTTATTTCGGCATGTAAATGCAGCTGTTCCATTTTTGCCACTGACTCATTCCTCCTAACTGTCCTACATTAAACTGGTATATCCACGAAGGAAATGTTATTTATGGAACAACTAATGTCAAGCAATTTTTTATTGTTAACCACATTTAACAAAATGAATAAGCAGATGAATTATTTGCATAACTATGTTGCTTACTAATAGATAACTGGGTCATTTTCTAATGGTAGAAATATTTTTAAATGAATGAATAAATTATAATAAAAAGAGATAAATGATACTGTCACATTTTTTGTGAAGCATATTACAATACTAGAAAAAATTGGCATTACCATATTTTTAATGAATTAAACAATTGATTTCATTTAGAACCAATGTATGTATACCCAAACCATTTTCGAGTATTTCGGAATAACATTTACACTGCGCACATAGGTATGTAGGATAACTTTAAATTAATTCGATAAACCCAAAAACAGTTACAATTGGGGCCTCATCAAATGCAAATCAACAAAAATATAAATGTATATAAGAACATGCTTTAAAATATTCATTAATACTTACAAGTGAACATCAGCGGAATAAAGTCTAAGTACCTCCATTACAACCGGATAAGTAATCCAAAGGGTTTCGTTTCATAAAGTATAAACACGGGTGTTGAAACTATTCACGCTTGAACACACAATATATGTCTAATCATGGTCGCAATGAAAATTGTAAAGAAGCAAATCGTTATTAACTAACTTAATAGCTGCGTACATCGTCTAAAAAATCAAGGACAGTCCAAAATGCAAAGGCGTACAATTAGTTTCGACACATTTTACTACTCTCTAGACATGAAATAACAAGCAATCCAATGCTAAACAGTTGCTGACTGCAGCAACCATAGATAACAAAAAAATAAATAAATAAATAAATAAATAAATAAATAATAATAATAAGTTCTCGTTACTTCCGACTCACTGGCGCCCGTGTTGGAAGAATGAAATACGTTTCGGTCAGCACTTCCGCTTCTAGATTTCTTGAAATAACAAAAAGCTTTCTGAGTAATGAGAAGTTCGCTATTGGATGAAGGATTTTTACTATTTCGGAAACGTTTCCAATATATTCAGAAACGTTTATGAAATTTGTTACAGTGCGTGCATAACATATGCGTATATAAGTGAAGATACATGAATATACGGGTATACACAAGTGAATTTGGATACATCCAGTGCGTGTATGTTTTTTTAAATTGCAAAAGCACTTGATTTTACATCATGGACCTTTCATGCATTGCAGGTACATGAGATTGGATCTAAAAGTTGAATTAAAGGAACGTACGTGTCTACTCACGTATGGAAGCACGGGTATAAACGTATGTATACGTGTAAACAGGATTATATACCTGTATAGGTGTATATACGTACATTCAGAGTCAGATAAAAATATAAAGTATCTGCGCACGCAACTCAAAAGTATCTGCAAGCTAATAATTGTCTATAACGTAAGAAAAAGAAAAAAATATTTTAATCATAAGAAATAAATACATTTTGTAAAAGTTTATTGGCTAAAACAACATTATAAAACACAAAATTGCAAATAACTGCAGGTTATATGCTTTGAGGTTACAAGGAACTAACTTTCGTGCCAATTATGTGAGCCTATGCAAAGACCTAAGTTAAATTTCAAAATTTTAAAACTAAGCTTCTTTTAGCAGAAATCTTTGAATTCGTAAGCTCACATATTTTTGGGAATTATATCTTCACTGTAGATTATACATTGGTGGGACCTTTCATTTCTTAAGCTGTCAAATCAAGAAATCAATATGATACCCAAATTTCTGAGAACAAATTAAAAACTAGCTATTCCTGCTTCTTGGAAATGCTTTGTTGAGGGAGGGGACAAAAACAAGTCAATAAATCTAGTAGCAAGAGTGTTATTTATGAGGATGAGAGATACCACTGGGAGCAAGTCCCCCATCTGCGTTTGGTCTCTTAATAGTCCAATGCAGACAAGGATTTCAAAACTATACCGTATTTTTGGGGCTAAGCGCCGCGGCGCTTACGAGAAAAAGGTTTATAAATTGCCGATGTGGCAGATACAGCAGGTGCGGCGATGTTTTTTTCTTTTTTTTTCTAGTTTACAACATTTTTCAGAAAATAACTATTTTGAAAAGAAGGAAAATAAAATGTTTGGAACTTTCTTGGAACTTCCGAAATGATCGGAATTGTGTTCAAAATGTATTTTGAATAAAATAATAACTTTTGAATTTCTGGTAGCATTATTAAACACGCTCCCCCTCCCCCCCCCCAAGCGATTGAACTGTACAAAAAATTGATGAATTCACAATCGGCGTGTCCCGCCTTTTCCGCACAGTAATTTAAATCTTTAATTAACGGGAAGATAATATTAAATTTTATTCCAGAATGCGTTTTATTGCTTTAGTTTTTAATTAAAAGGGTTGAGCTAAAATCGGAAAAATGTCCTAAATTTCGAGTATAGATCGGGAAAACTTGCAGAATTTTTATTTCTCGGTAAAGTTCGAATCTCTTGTTTTATGCATCGTTGTTTGGACTAAAGTGCTGAAATTTAAGCGAGTTTATCATGTAATTATTTCAAAGTAAGTTCATAACTTTTTAAACATCCATAAAAGTGATCGTTCAAAGTTTTTTTCATGCGCAATGTCAAAATTTTCGTTAGCGATCCGAAATTCGGCAAAGTCCGTGGTTGTCGGATTTAGGGTAATTAACTATCAGTAAATTGTGAAGTTTTTTTTTTTTTTTTTTTGAACTATTTAATCTGTAAATTGCGTTCCAAATATCTTCAACAAAAAAAAAAAAAAAAAAAAAAAACTCTTCCCAAGTAGCATTGAATCTTGGCGCAATATTGTACTTGGTTGGTTGAATGTTGACGTACGATTTGCACCCAATATTGGCTGAAGTTCGTAGGAGATACATTTTGACAATATCGGCCAATATTGCTGTTGCAATCTTGGGTCATTTTTGCATGCCGATCTAAGGCTAATATTGGCGTTACGTTGGCTAAATAGTGGTTCACAATATTGACTGAAGCACGGAGGAGATACATTTTGACAATATCGGCCAATATTGCAATCACACTCTTGAGCCATTATTGCATGCCGATTTCAAGCCTGGCTGAAAATTAATATCGGCTAATTAGTAGCTTCCATTATTGGTATTGTTATATACACTGCTGGCTACACAAAATGCGACATCAAGAAGGTACAGTCAGAATGATACAAAATTTTACACTTGATGGCAACATTGATTACAAAATGAAAATAAAATGAACATTTATTACTGGAAAAATCCCAAATGAATGGAGGTTTAAGTACACTGTTGAGCCAACTATAGCATGAATGTACAACATGATACAGTCGAGCTTTGAAGTATGGCAATCTCATATGATGTCCTAGGTCAATTCCTATCCGTTAATGTAAAGCACAGCTAATTCAATCAAACTCATAGATTGTCCAATTTACCGTCTCAAGTCATTTCAGATATGGTCAATTTGTGACAAATCAGTACATCACGCAGATCAGAAAAGGTGATAATGCGAAAGAGGAGCCCCCCCCCCCTGCTGTGTGTGACGGTACATTGCCCTATTGAAAACAAGTCCCAACACATGACAAAAATGTACCGTTAGGTTGTGATAGTGCAGCGAATCAATATTAGAGGAGATCCTGTCCCACACACAATAGCACCCCATAGCATCACTACAGCTGTCGATGTTGTGTGCTCCTGAAAAGCAGGGGGGCATTATTAGAGCATTCACACTGTCGCATACACTTGGAGTAGGTTCGAGTTCAAAGCGATTTGTTTGCAACCGAATGGATCCAGATTGCTCTCAGCGATGAATCCATATCGAATTTGGCAAAAATACCATTTTTGTAAATTTATGGAGAACACGTTGTGAACTACCAAATAATGCTTTTGCTTTTCAGCGGCATACCCCATCCACAGCTGGGATGCCGTTATGGGTTGCAATCATGTACAAAACACAGTCACTTCTAATATTGATCCACAGCACCGCGACAGGTCACCCTGCGGTCCCCATGACAGTAAACTGCGTTAATATCATTCTGCTGTCACATGTGTTGGAACTCATGACAGAGCTCCCAGGAGCCATGTTTGCCACAAGACACTGCTTGGTCACACACAGCAAGGGTGTGAGGGGACTTCCTTTTCCACTTTCTTTGGCCAGCCCGACACCCTGCTTTGTCACAAATTGAGCATATCTGGGATCACTTGAGAAGGTAAATTGTGTTGGCTATGAGCTTGATGGAATTAGTGGCACATTTCTAGTACCTTTGCAGTAGGATATCCTACAAGACTGCTATGCTTCAATATTTGACTGTATTACCTCGTACATCCACGCAATAAGTAGCTTGACAGGAGACTTAAACCTTCATTCATTTGGGATTTTTCCAGTAATAAATGATCACTTTGCTTTCATTTTGTATTCACTTTCTGATAATGTTGCCATCACGTGTATAAAATTTTATTTCATTATCCTTCTTAGCGTTGCTGCATTTCGTGTGGCCAACAGTGTAGCTAGCTCTTACAGTTTAACCAAGATTGAAATTGTTAGGATCCCAACAAAAAGGAAGAAGGAATTAAAAGTCCCCTCCCTGGAAGCTTCGACCACGTAAACACTGAAGATGACTGCCGCAGATGCAGTTTGCAAACGTTTGGGATAACAACACTCAGACCACAGCATAACAGCCCGGAATCTCACAACACCATCAATTTAATTCATATTAAAAGTGCCTGATTAATTATTAAAGGTTGGTCAGAAAAAAAAAAGAGAATGTGTGCACCAACTAATGCATATTTTTATTTCTGAATCATACAACTGTGTAAAAGTAGCTAACTGAAGAGAAATGAAACAGCAAATGCTAAGTTAACTCCATAAAAATTGATTAAAATGAAATAATAGATATAAATAATAAAAAGAAAACTTAACTTTAATTCTACATATTGTAATAATAATATACGAAAATAAAGAGTAAATTGAGGATGCAATTACTATTTTAAAGACTTTAATTTGTGCTAAGTGAAAATATTGGATATATCCGAATCCTGCGCAAAACTTACTAACATTGCTACAAATCTTAGTTACAAAAGTTCCTGAGCAGAATTCAGATTAGAGTTAATTCTCCCTTGACGAACAAATAGAAAATTTGTACACATTTGGTTGCATTGCAATTCTACGGTTGCTCAGAAAGGAAATGTTATTAAAATACAGAGCAAAAGTTGCTCAAAATCTTTGCTTGACCGTTTTCATTTATTTATAATCAAGAAAACATAGTTTTCAATAAAATTTGTTCACAATATAAAATTTTAAATCCTTAAAACACATGAAAAATTAATAATAAACTTTTAAATTTGAAATAACTGATTAGTAAAGCTATTTTGCATTACTGAACAATTAGTGGTAGGAATTTTTATTCCTATTAAAAAAAAAAATAAACATGAACATCACTTTTAAGTTCATTTTTCTTTGAACTGGATAGTTACAGAAATAGTAACTTAATTTTACAAGAATCAACTCCTTCAGTAAAATGTTTGAGCATGTTTACGTAAACCAAATAAGAGTAGACCTTTAAAATTAATTTATCATATACTCCAGCATGCATTTGTGTCTAATATTTTCATAGACAGCAAAAAGTACTCAATAATGAACTAACAATTATTGTCAAAGAAAAATAACAAGCACTACTTCACAAAATTGTCATTCTTTATAATGTGGCAACAAATTACACTCAAACCTGGTTTTGTGTGGTGAATAGGGACTGTATTAAAAAATTCACTCAAAACTTCACTTTTACCTATAAAAAAATGTTTTCGCAACACAGTCTCACTTATAAAAAAAAATAACCCAAAACGGGAATTTCTTCTTCAAACAAATTCAAGACACTGCAGTTACTTGGAATCTCGCTAACCTTTTATAATCCGCCCTTAAAATATACATCAGAACGTTTCATGACTTAAAAATACTTCCGAGCACTCGTTTTATAGACAAGTTGGTCAATTGAGTCCGTATTTGATTGAAATTTTCATGCATCGCAAAGAAAAAGGACCCCAAGAAACAGGTTTGAGTGTACTGCAAAATAAGTTGTTAAGTTTTTCTTTTTTTTTAAACGGATTCAATGTAGGTGACAATGTGAACACAGAATAACTTTTTAACCCTTATATATTATTTCTGTAGCCAGTATTTTGTTTCTACGCGAGATCTGCCTCAATTCTTGATCGATATCTTTGATTTACCCCTCATTTTAAAACTTATCGTTTTGGCTACTGACGAAAAATGGACCCAAAGTCTAAAATTTATTTTTTCTGTTAAGAAAACCTGTTTTAAAGCACTGGACTGAGGTTTTCGGTTAGATTTATAAATTTAACGTGCTCCGTGATCGGCAGAGCAGAATAGCTCGATTGATAGAGCGTTCGACTAGTAACCAGAAGAACGAGTGGTCGGGCCCCGTCCCGGATAATCCTGCACCGAAAAATTAGACAAATATCATGCATTAATTGGGCACTTGCAAACAATAAATAACACAAATGAGGGAAGAAAATAAATGAGATAGGAACCCTCCTTGCTATTACGAAAAGTTGATGCAACCTGTAGCTCAATTGAATCTTAATTGTAAGGTTCTTGTTTTGTTTTTAAAGCTTTGGCTCCGGTCAGAAAAATAAAGCATGATGTTAGCGAAAATATAAGTATCAGGTTTAAGATTTCAGACTAAAATGGCATAATTTTTGTTTAGATAAAAAAATCGTATACTAAAATGTAGATCTTCTAATGACAGTTTTTGACTCTTTGGACAAAAAAAAATTACTACTATAAATTGAAATTACGCTTTTCATTTAGTTTTTTTTTTTTTTTTTTTAAAAAAGCTCAAAATCACTGGGCTTAGTTGTTCGGTTTCACTGATAAGTTTTTTTTTTTTTTTTTTGGTAGAGCGTTCGACTATAAATTAGCTGAACTTCTGGTCCGCCATTATACCTAATTTAGATTAATATTACGCATTACATGTATAGTGCAGCTCTGGTTAGTTGAGCTGTGACCTTTACTATGTTTACCTGTTTTAGGGGAGTTTAGTGAAAAAATAGACGTGTTACTGGCTCGGATTTTAGTTGGAATATTTTTGAAAAACTACTAAGAAAGTTTTACAACTCAATTTAGCGCCAATTACCGCTCCCTATTTACCGAAACAGAGGTAAACATTGTCAGAGTCGGAGCTCAACTTTTCAGAGCCTCACAATACTCATTACAACAGATAACACACGCAAGGCAATAACATAAACGCTGCAGGAATGCTCCTTGGCATTTCAACTCTTAGTTATTATTTAGATAAATTGACTATTAATCAAAGGGTATTCTTTCTTTCTTTTTTTTTTAAAGCTTTTACTCCGTTTAGATTACTTAGCATAATGTAAGCATAAAAAAAATATTGGATTAAAAAAAAAAATCATTTTGCGCAGAAAAACTCTTCATTGATGCCGAAATGTAGATTTTGCTGTTAGCAGTGTTCGATCTTTTGTATTAATAAAAAACTACTATCCCAAATTAAAATTACAAGTCTCACCCAGTAAACCTCCAACTATTTATTCGAAAACGATGTAAAACATTAAATTTGTTATTAACTTCAAAAATAAGAAATCCTTTTCTTACCCTCTGCTTTCGGCGGAAAAAAATTTCTACGTTCGAAAAATTACGAAATGCGAAGATTGGGCGCCGACTATTGGGCGCCGGGAACTTTGGGCGCCGAGCATATTGTGCCCAGTATTCCCGGGGCCTAAAATGCTCGGCGCCCAATATTTCCGGCGTCCAAAATGCTCGGCGCCCAATGTTCCCGGCGGCGAATTTTGAAACGCTCTCAATGCTTACGTTACGGTAGCTACCGGTTAGTTAACCACGTGACAGCTAATGATCACGTGCTCCAATCAACTGCTTAGAACGGTAACCAGTTGACACTAGAGTCCCTATATGAAAACGTAGTTTTCAGAGTTGCGACAACGCGGTATCATTTTCCTCCCTATTGGTCGAAGACCGCCTGAGGCAAGGTTTCTTCTTCTCCCGTAGGATTAACATGGAGCGTATGACAGTGCTGTGGAAAAACCCAGAATCTGAAAAATTAAAGGTGAGTCCAGGATTTTTATGCTCATATTACTGTTCTACAATGTTCAAATTATATGTGTGTAGCTTTACTTGAGTGAGTCCATTCCTATTTCTTTAACTATCGCGTAATTATATCAAGAACATGTGTTCCGGTGTGCTAAAATTTCATCCTGACACTTTATTTGGGCCTTTTATAGTTATTTTTTCTGTTAAATCTATGATTCCAATCACAATGTTATTGAAAAATAACACTTTAAGACAAGGCAAATGTTTAAATTGTGTAAATTAAATTTTTTTTAACGATCGATCTCTGTATTCGGTTTGGCGCGATCAATTTCGTGCTTGGCGACGAGTGAAAGTAAACAAAACATATACTTGTGAAGAGATCTTAACTTGTGATTTGTATATAAATGCTTTATGCTGCGGAAATGTTTATTTTAAATGAATGTGACTTGATATTAAAACCCATTTTAACTTATTTTTTACTGTTAAGGTTTTTATTTTTCCTGATCATTTCTTAGACAAAAATTGACTAATGTATCGTTTTTCATTTTCCTTTAAGCAATCTTCACTTTATGCAACGTAAGTATTTACAGTGTCAAATTTTTGTTTTTTGAAAGGAGATGCATAGGAAATAAAATGCTTATAAATTATAGGACTTTCAGTGCTTGCTGGCAGTATCTTTTAATAACATTTTGATTTATGGAAACGTTTTGTTATGATATTCTGCTAAATGTTTATTAGTTAAAATTTGTTAAAAAAAATGTCAGTTCGATTATGAAATTAATGTGACCACATGAATTTGCCAAAGCGTTTGAGGTGGATATGAAGTACAACACTTGCTTGACACACAGTACAGTTTTTATCGATTTTTTAGGTTGAGCAAGCCAATTTAAAATGTATTATTTTGTTAAAAATTTAATGAATTGTAGGTAGTTTTGGTTATTTTGGTAATTTACTCTTTTTTTATTCAACAAGCTTGCCAGTCGCTGTGTGTTCCATCATAAACAGAAAACTGAGGTGTTCTAAGTTCGGTTCAAGTAGTGTGTTGATACATTTTATTATGCTCTAATTAGGGTTTACAAATTTTTAGGTTGCCTTGTTATTTCCTTTAACTGCTATTTCTTTATCACCTGAAGAATCAAGTGCATGCTATCACCCCACTTCAGGTTCGTAAAAATTTCTATTTTTATTGAGAAAATGATTTTTAAATAATTATGCCATGATTGATACATAGTTAAGTTTTAACAAGTTTTGAATTACCTTTGAGGTAAGGACTGTTATCATGGGTTTTTGAGATCGTAAAAGTCCTCCCAGCCACAAAGCTCTTGTTTGTCAGAAATTAGGTACATTTAAAGTTTTG
Organism: Uloborus diversus; assembly: GCF_026930045.1. Lineage (NCBI taxonomy): Eukaryota > Metazoa > Arthropoda > Arachnida > Araneae > Uloboridae > Uloborus > Uloborus diversus. The sequence continues at coordinate 100,232,537 of NC_072740.1, read as the reverse complement.
CGGGTTGAAATATCAATACTTTTATAATAAAATGCTGAATCAAAGATTTTTTAAGTGAAACTTTTTATGCAAGGGCTTTGAAGTTATATCCAACCTTTTTGTGTGATGAAAAGTGGTGGGGATAAGCAATGTCGGTTAGAAGGATAATAGTGGCTTGCTTGCCTTCAGATATTGGAGGAAAGTGAGACCTTGCGCTCTTCTCGCTTTCTTTCTCATTTTGTATGGTTGCATGTACTACGTTTAGGCAGCGCGGAGATCAATATGTACATTTGTAATTACTTACTTTAGTTTTCGTAAACAGATCATTTCTCTTCTTAAGAAGGAAGAAGATGATCATTATAAGTGGACACATGTATATAATTTTATGTAAGAAAATGAATAAGAAATACAATCTATTCAAAAGTGTTTGATGAACAATTAACATGTTTCGCGTCTATCGTGTGTCATTATGACACAACCCGTTTCTTGGAATCAAACTTTAGAAGAATTCTACTCTTCTAGATCAGCAGAAAAATAAAGTACATGAAGCTCTCACCCCACATCAATTTCGTAAAAATTTCGATATTTGGTGGAAAAATGATTTTAAAATAATCCTACCTCGATTAATGTGGAGTTAAATTTTAACTAGTGTGGCATTTTAAAATAAAGGCTGTCATAATGGGTTTTTGAGATTATCCGTAAAAATCAGGGTTCGAAAATATCGAATATTTTGATATATATCAGCCGTATTGATGATTTAGCACATTTGAAGAGTTTTACTTCAGCTTTTAAATTTATTTGCCCTTAATGTTTTTTAAGTTTCTTCCAGATATTCTGCAACTTAAAGAAAGCTCAACTACTAATTGAATTGTAGCCCTGATGCAGATGTTCTAGAAAACTCATGATAATATTGTACTGTTTGCTTAAAAAATTGTATAATAGAATGATCTCCAGTATTAAGTTTACAAGGATGTCCAGAAATCATTTTCGAAGTTTTCTTAGCTTGACAGCTTTATCAAAACTAATTTTAATGAAATTGTTTAAAAAAATAATAATAAATTTCCATGTATAATATACCATTCATGTTTGTTATGTTGAAAACTTCAGGAAATTTGTTGCCGAAATGGTCTTTGGACTTTCAACAACGACATACAAACCAACGAAAATTTTGTGTGTAAATGCTAAATAGTGTAATTAAATGAAATTTTGATCTTCTTCATACAAACAATGCTGTATTTCTGATTTGTTACGCTTATTATCAAATTTATCATCATTCATTTGTATAATAATATTGAAATGTAAAGAGGTTAAACAAACAATACTTTTGCAACAGAAATTTTGAAATAGTAGCTGGAATTCTGTTTTGATTCTCTAAATTTGGAGTTTTGAATCTGTTTTGTAAATCAAGTGCTTTCTTTAGGTTAATGCTTGTTTGTCATGTAAAAATATTGTTTTCAATTCAGATTTATAATCAATTTTTTGGTATTTAAGGCAAGGCTAAAAAATTTAGGTATACATAAAGTTATGAAAGATGTAGGTTTGTTTATTGTTATACCTTATTTCAGCATTAAATGAACAGTTTCTTTCTGCTTATTCTGTTCCTGTAATTATCCAGAACCCCCCCCCCCCCTCTCAAAAAGAGATTTTTCTTCCCACTTAAACTACAGGACAGAATTTGAATAACTGCTAATAGCTCCAATTTTGGAAGGGATTCGTAGCAACTGTTATCTTAGTCCACTTCTGACTGTCAGTGCACCTGTTCTGTTTCTGACTGAGTTCTGAAAGCATTTTTCAGGATATTAGAACATACGTCGTGTTCATCCATCCATGATATGGGGTAATGAATGGAATAACTATCTATATGAAAAAATCTGAACAAAAAATTCAATTTATTTCAATCAAGGGAGTTTTTTTCCATAAAAATTCACTTCACGAATAGTATAAGAGAAAATAAATTACAAGCATCAGTATATTTTGCCCTGTATAATCAAAACTCCCTGATTGAGTAAATGGGAATAAAGCCTATAACAAAATTTATTTTCTTTATGTTTATAAGTGACTGAAAATTTTGATTAAACTAATGTTTTGTCCATAATTATTAATTTTAGGAAATGATACTTTGGAGTAAGGAATTTTTAAAAATTTGGTAATAATAACTACATTTTGAACATCTAAATGTTTTGACGTTACGTTGCATTTCAGAAAACACAAAGATTAATCTTTGCCTATTTTGTTACTTAAGCAGTTATTGATAATAATAGTTTGTCCCAAAATCTATAAAAACTACAAATCCTGTTTCGGTACCCTGAATTTGAGTTTGATTGCCTAGTTGAGAAAAATGTTTTTGTTTCCTCCTTTTTTCCTCGTGTAAAAATGTTGGAAATTCTGTATTTGAAATAAAGTTTACAGATGTAACAACACCAGAAAATAAATTGAACATTAGAGACTTTGGTTGTAATTTTTATGTGGTAATGACCTGAAGACTTAGTATGGAATTAATGAGTTTTCTTCATGCTAAGTTGTATTTAAAATATCTGTCAAAATTAAATGTAAACATTGCTTTTCCACAAAAATTGAAAATAAGTACAAGTCCTCTACTGGTGCTTGTGAATGATTTTTTTCTTTGTAATATTGTTTTGATGTGAAAATATTGTTCAAAATTTAAGTAATAGATGTATGATGCAGAAAAATAAATAAATAATAATAGATACATTTGTTTCTTATGCATATGAGTTGAAAATAAGTAATGTTTAAAATTACACCCCTTCAACTCCTCAATTTATTTCTTAATATTTCTATCTACATCAAGTTAAAGTAATAATTTTAAACTTTATTCAAATTAATATTTTAACCATGATTACCTACTGAACCACTAAAATAATTAGAGGTTCTTGGTATTTTTTCTTTCTTTTTTTGGGGGGGGGGGGAGGGGTTACCTCGTTTTTAACCATCTACCTATTTCTAGTATTAAGTTTTCAAATTTTCCTTTGCATATTTACCTTTCAAATTTTTAATTTAATGTTTAACTTAATCACATTTAAATCAGAAAATTGTACAGGGTAAACTTAAACATGCAATTTTTTTTAATAGCAAAACCATTTTTTATTAGTAATATTGCTTTTTAGATGGTTACAGGAAATATTTTTAGATTTAAAACTCTTTATAACGCTTGCCTTTCCGAAACAAAAACAAGCAATTTCTAATGTGCATTATGTGTCGTTCATTTATTTATTTTCGTTTTCTTACCTTTTTTTTTTATCACTTCATTTATTTTGAATTAATTAAATTCTAATACATGGAGGTAAGAATTCACATGCTGCGAACTCCCAAAAATAAATAAATAAATAAATAGAAATTATTACAAAAAAAAAAAAAAAAAAAAACTGTCGGCAGATTTAAATGGATATATTTTTGCTGAAATTAAAATAAACTATTCCTTAGTTTTAACTGTAAAAGGCATTTGACAGCAAAGTTGCACTTTTTGAAGATTAGCCCATTAGTGACTGAAGTTTTTAATTAAACTAATGTTTTCTTTTTCGGATGAAAATGCTGGAAACTTTGTGTTTTAAATAAAGTTTTATAGATACAATAACACCAAAAAAAAAAAAAAAAATTGAACAACAGAGATCTATGTTGTTTACAACAACAACAAGATTATAACTATGAGATCATGCTATTGATCTGAAAACTTAGCATGAAATAAATGAGTTTTCCTCATGCTAAATTGTTTTTAATTTTTAGTTTTTGTTTTCTCATAAAAATTCAAAATAAGTACAAGTCCTTTTTTGGTGCTCTGAATTGTTTTAATTTTGTTTCATTAAAAAAATGTCTACTACCTAACTACCTTTCATTCTAGTATTGTTTTGGTATAAAAATGTTGTTGAAAATTTTAAATAATAGATAGTGTACTTTCAAGAAATAAATATAAAACAATGGAGACATCTGTTTCTTATGCATATACGAATGTTAAAAAAATATATGTCAAAATACACGCCCCCCCCCCCCCCTTAACTTCCCAATTTATTTCTGAATATTTCTATCTGCATCTAGTTTCAAATAAAAATGACCTCTGATTAATATAATTTCGTTTTCAACTAGATACAAATTAATCTATTAACTAGGTGTGCCCACTAAACCATTGAAATATTCAGAGGTTCTTAATTTTTTTTTGAAGTGGGGGGGGGAGCGAGATAAGATCCCCGCAGTGTGGGGGTGTCCCAGGTCTTAAGGGGTCCAACGGCCTATGAAATTGAAGAAAAAAATTGAAAAAAACCTAGCACTAAGACTTATTTAATGTTACAAATATACACTGCCTCTGGGGAGGGGCTATAGAGATTTTGTTGCAGGGAGGCCCAAAATATAGATCCGGGGCTGGATAGGATACCTTGTTTTAAGCTTCTGCATATTTCTAGTATTACTCTTCAAACTTTCCTTTGCATATACATGGGTGCCCCCCCCCCCCCCGCAGGTGGACATCCCAGGCATATATTTCCTTTCGGAATTTTTAAGCTAATGCTAAACTTTTCCATTTAAATCAGAAAATTGTATATTTTTTCCTTTTATGGAAAAAAAAATAAGTAATGCTTTTGATATCAATTCAAGAAATATTTCTATGTTCAAAAATCTTTATAAAACTTAATTAATGTAGCAAAAACAAGCAATTTTTTTATGTTCGTTATTTGTTGCTTAATTATTTATTTTCATTTTCTTAATCAGTTTTTATTCCTTCATTCATTTTGAATCAATTCAAACTATAATATAATTTTCGTTGTCTCAGAATCTTTTGATTAATTTAAAATTAATCGTATTAAAGAGAATAAGGTTAAATAAAAAAAATCTGCTTTTAATTCTGCTAACACAGGGTTATTTTGTCTTTTTCTAATGTTTGAATCAAAATCGAGCGTTTCATTTATTGACAGCATGCATTTTCGAATCCGCGTGCTAACATCCTTCAGAACCCGTTTCAGCCACTCTTCCCGCTCCCGCTTGTGACTTTTTTTTAATGGAACTCGAAAGCGAACAAGGAGCCAATCTTGCAGCTCGGCGGCAACCCTATCTTTCTCCTGTAACCGGTTGCGCTTCCCGAGCGTAGCTGTTGTCGCAACTCTGAAAACTACGTTTTCATATAGGGACTCTAGTTGACACATAGAACGCTGCGGTTAGTAACCGGTCGACCGGTGAGGTTCGTCGAACGCAAGGAATGCTTGCGTTCGCCGAGCTCAACTGGTAGCTACCGGTTAATCGATCACGTGACATCTAATGATCACGCAGCGGTTAGCAACCGGTTACTCAGTAGTCGACCGGTTAGGATCGCCGAACAAAACCAATTACAGTACATTGGCGAAATGAGAAATAAAAACGAGCGCGTTCTATTAAACAGCATGGTGACCTGGATACATTAAAGCAACCCCGAGTAAAATGTAAACAGAGCCGCCCCTTTAAAGTGTGAGGTAGAAATTGCAATGCGAAATATTGCTGCTTAAAGTTTTAGTTCGTTTTAATTTCACGATTTACTGTTTTTTGTGTTGTGAAATATTTCCGTTTTCGTAGGGTTTCTTCTGAATCTTAATTTACGTCTGTATTGTTGTTATGTTTGGAACAACCCTTTCCCCCAACTACCAATCACTTCTGAAGTGCTCCAAATTCAGAGTTAATTACAATACAATATGAATAGCAACCCCTTCTGCAAGTTTTCCGGATTTTTCGCATGCCATGAATGTAAGGGGAAAAAAACGGAAACGAACAAGTTCAAAGGGTGCAAGAATGCACTAGCCAAGGGCACTCACTTTGGCTCCCCTCCCCCCTCTAACTTAACTATCACAGGTGCTATGAATTCAAAGTCAATTATACAATATTTGCTGTAAACTTCTTTGATAGGGAACATTTTAATATAATTAAGATTTTGGTGCAATCTGCAAATTGTTATCAATTATCAGTTCATTCAGGCAAAATTAACAAGGCCAAAAAAAAAAAATTTTTTTTTTTAGAGCTCTGAATATATTATTATCATTAGCATACAAATGAACTCATACCTATTAGACTATAATGAATTAGTACAGTTAAGGAGTGACACAAGCTCGGAGCATAAAACAATCGAAATGGAAAAGCTTACAGTTCCTGGGGACAATGACTACTGATTGCGAGTAGTTGGTGGTAGCCAAACGTGTCATTTTAATTTTTTTAGGAAATGGGGGGGGGGGGGGAGCGTGCAAAGGCTGACACTGGTCGCTCAAATTCTCACGAGCCCCACAGAGCATAGGAGCAGTGACTCAACATCTTCCCACCCATCCTTTCCCCTTTTTATTTTTTTTTATAAAACTAAAAACTGAGACAGATGAAGGTAAAATTAAATTAAATGAAAAGGATTATATTCTTTCCTGAGATAAAATGTATTCCTTAGATCATTAAATGGTAGTATTTTTTACAGATTTTCTCACGACATTTTTATTGTTAAAAAACTTTATGAAATAACCAAAATCTTCAACATATTGTTCAGAGAAAACCAATAAATTAAAACATCAACAACATAAGAGAAGCACACTCAGATCGTATTTCAGTTACTATTCTCAAGAATATAAAAAAAAATCAACAGTCAAAGAAACTCATTTTGAAACAGCATGTATTATCTACCATGTTAAAAATCTGTTCTGCGTCTCTTTCAATGTGAGTTTATTGTGAATGTTTACAGCAAGCAGAATTTTCCAAACATAACAACAATACAGACGTAAATTAAGATTCAGAAGAAACCCTACGAAAACGGAAATATTTCACAACACAAAAAACAGTAAATCGTGAAATTAAAACGAACTAAAACTTCAAACAGCAATATTTCGCATTGCAATTTCTACCTCACAATTTAAAGGGGGGGGGGGGCTCTGTTTACATTTTACTCGGGGTTGCTTTAATGTATCCAGGTTACCATGCTGTTTAATAGAACGCGCTCGTTTTTATTTCTCATTTCGCCAATGTACTGTAATTGGTTTTGTTCGGCGATCCTAACCGGTCGACCACTGAGTAACCGATTGCTAACTGCTGCGTTCTAGCATCTACCGGTTACCGTATTGATATGAAGCACGTGATCATTAGATGTCACGTGATCGATTAACCGGTAGCTACCAGTTGAGCTCGGCGAACGCAAGCATTCCTTGCGTTCGACGAACCTCACCGGTCGCCGGTTACTAACCCCAGCGTTTTATGATCAACCGGTTACCATTCTAAGCAGTTGATTGGAGCACGTGATCATTAGCTGTCACGTGGTTAACTAACCGGTAGCTACCGTAACGTAAGCATTGAGAGCGTTTCAAAATTCGCCGCCGGGAACATTGGGCGCCGAGCATTTTGGACGCCGGAAACATTGGACGCCGATCATTTTAGGCCCCGGGAATACTGGGCACAATATGCTCGGCGCCCAAAGTTCCCGGCGCCCAAAATGCTCGGCGCCCAAAGTTCCCGGCGCCCAATATGCGGCGCCCAATCTTCCTAGACCGGAAAAATTACACTTAAAAAACGGATTCAGTTCAACTGATTTTTGGTTTTGAATTTTAAGTGATCGATTAAAATAAAAACATGTGCTGGCATTCAAGCCGGAACGGTTAAAGTAGACTGCTGTGGGAAATTGTATCAACTTTCAAAAATAAAAACATTTATTTTCAATCTAATATATTATTTCTCTAGAATGTTTGTTTCAATCGCTACGCGAGATCTTCCTCATTCTTTAATCAAATTCCATGTTTTACAAATAACTTTAAAGCGTATCAGCTGGCTAATAACAAAACATAGACGCATGGTCTTTTTTTTTTTTGCAAAAAGTTTTTTGTCTGTTTTTTATTACACATTGCTTCAATGAATAGCACTCGAAAACAAAGGCGAAGTGTCTCGGTTGGTTGGAGTGTCACGCTGACAAAGAATGACCAAAGACCAATCAGAATGGCGCCAGTTCGAATCCGTGCCGATACATAACTCTTTCATGCCTCTTTTTTTTCCGTCACAGGCTCACATAAGCAAGATTGTATTTGCCACAACCCGTTTTTTCACATGCACAACTACTGCTTTTTCACGAGTCACTCAGTCATACTTTTAATGATATTTATGTTTGCATTGAAAATACGTACAACCAAAAAGTGAGCGATGATTACATCATCACAACGTTGGATTTAACAAGAGTTTGTCGCTGATGTCTTTAAATTACATGCCTTCTTTTGTGCCTTTACTTTTTTCCGTTTACTTTTTTCGATTCTTCATAATGTTCTTCTTTGAAATTTTAAACAGAGAAATGCCACATGAAACAATTCGAAGCAGAGTGCGGAGTTCCGCACGGGTCGACTAGTATTTTATTATTGATGCAAATGTAGGTTGCAACTTATTGCAGTGAAATGATGGACAAGCAGTTAGCAGTCTAATACATATAGACCAAGAGCTGAGCCCCCAAAACGCGATTTATCTCTTTTATGGCTTGTGGCCGGTTAAAATAATAAAAAAATGCAATTAAAAACTTTGGCTCGAATCCCCCCCCCCCCACTAATTTTGGGTCAAACGGCTGCGTGGGTGAATGAAAGGTCAAAAAAAAAAAAAAATATTAAAGTGATGAGTTAAATGGCTAATAATTATATAAAAACATTAAATTAATAAGAAAAAACACGTAGCGAATTTCTCCCCCAGCTATGTTGGGGCGAACGAGGTGGCCCCAAGGGGTAAAGTATCGATTATAAAACTTAAAAAAAAATGATCACTTTCGTGGGGGGGGGGGGAATTTTACAGGGTATTAGTTTCATTATTTTGATTGCCAAAAAAAATTCGCCCCCAGTAACTATGGGTCAATTTGTCAAAAAAAAATTTTTTTGTTCCTCTTTATTTGGTCTACGTCGAGTATTATTCGAACTCACGCATGACTGTTTAAATTGCAAAAAAAAAAAAAAAAAAAAGAAACCCCAAAGGTTGAACGTTTATTCGATAAAAAAAACCTCGTATCAATCCCCCCTCCACACCTATGGAGGGGGTTGCTACGCGGTGCACGGTTTTACAACGTGGTGCCCCCCCAGGGGTGAATTATCGATTGATTAAATTAAAAATAAATGATCACTTTCGTGGAGGGAATTTTACAGAGCATACATTTAATTGTTTTAATTGCAAAACAAAATTTCTCCTCCCCAGCAATTATGAGTCTACTAGCTGCATTACCAGGCGTTGCACAGTCTACCTCAAAAATGTACGTGTATTCGGCGTTCCAAGCATTTTATACAATTATATAAATTTTCCCATTTTCATCACATTTCTTATTGCTGCTCCACTCCTATTAGTCAAAGCGCAATGTTATATAGCCTATAGCCTTCTCAATAAATGGACTATTCAACACAAAATGAATTTTTCAATTCGAACCCGTCGTCCCTGTAGACCAAGAGCTGAGCCCCCAAAACACGGTTTATCTGTTTTATGGCGGGTGGTCGGTTAAAATAATAAAAAAATGTAATTAAAAATTTTCACTCTAATCCCCCCCCCTCCGCCCTCTATTTTTGGGTCACACGCTGCATGGGTGGATGAAAGGTCAAAATAAAAGAAAAATATTAACATGATAAGTGAAATGGCTAAAAATTATATAATAACATTAAATTAATAAAAAAAAACCACGTAGCAAATCCCCCCTCTAGCTATGTTGGGGCGAATGTGGGAGCCCCCCCTGCCAGAAGTGAATATCGATTGTTAAAATTAAAAAAAAAAGATCACTTTCGTGGGGTTGGGGATGGGAACTTTACAGGGTATTTGTTTCATTATTTTGATTTCCAAAAAATCTCTCTCTCCCCCCCCCAGTCTATGGGTCAATTTGTCAAAAAGAAAAGTTTTTTTGTTTCTCTTTATTTGGTCCGAGTCGAGTACTATTCGAACTTTCCCATGACCTCTTAAATTGTAAAAAACAATTGCAATTATTTATTAGGTAAAAAAAAACACGTAGAAAATCCCCCCCCCCCCAGCTATGTTAGGGCGAACTTGTTACCCCCCCAGGAGTGAATTATCGATTGATTAAATAAAAAAAAATTACTTTCGTAGAGAGGGGGGATTTTCTCAAAGTTTACATTTGATTGTAGCAGGAAAAAAAAATCCCAACCCCCAAAAAAAATGTTTTTAATTTAAATTAGAAATTTTGAAATATTTTTCAAAATGAAAAGAAGCAATCCATCATCCGTACATCTGCTTCTACCATTGTGTGCTCAGTATGAAAAGAAGGAAGTGGAAAGTATACGCATGTGATGATTTCTTCTTGCTGTTTCGAGGGCAGTTTCGTCAGTGATCAACTGTAGCCAACACAATGAAGTCGTTATAGCTGTTGGTTTTTCTTTTCGGAGCACGCTGTACCGCATCCTTAAACTGAAAACGTAAAAAAATCCTTTTTTCAAAAATATATTTTGATGTTTTTATATTATGAGTGTTTTAAAGGGTAATTTTAAGTGTAGCCAGCCACCAGATAAAAGATAATGTTTTGACAGAAACTTTATTTGAAGAAATAAAAGTTTCAAAGATTCGAAAACACTGAAAACGGAAATTGCGTGATTTAGATTTTTCCGAGTTCTTAACAGAAGCAGATTTATATCATCAAGATTGCAGGAACATTTTTATCAAACTAGATAGACACTATCACAACCAATATGCCGAAGTTAAATAAATCTATATGAATTTCCAAATTATTATTTTAAATATTCATTTAACGCATCGGATTAACGCATTAACATTTACAAGTAAAAAAAAAATCGTTATTGCAATTTTAACATAAAATCGCTTTTGTTTGTGAAATAAACTCATAATTACTGGAGTAGGGAGAGATTTTTTTTTTTTTTTTTTTGCAATTAAAACAATTAAATGTATACTCTGTAAAATTTCCATCACGACAGTTATTTGTTTTTTATTTAATCAATCGA